>NW_007361204.1:3129-19955 GCF_000149035.1 Colletotrichum graminicola M1.001
TTATAAGGGAGGCCTTATATAAAGCAGCCTAGTAATTAAAAATAGGTTTTTATTATTTAAGGTATATATATAAATAGCTAGGTAATACCTCTATATATTATTATAAAAAGTAAATATTACTTCTTTTCTTAGCACTAAAATAGCTAATCCCTAGCTAAATAGCGTATTTACTTAAGTAAAAATAAATAAATAATAAATAAGATTAGCTTAAATTAGTTAAATTATTTTAACTAGTATATAAAGTCTTATATAAAAGGTACTTATTAACTCTTAATCCTTAATAGTTATAATAGCTATAAATTAACTAAATTTAATAATTTCTATAAAAGATAAAAGTTTATTACTTTATATATACCTCCTTATTTATTATAAAAGGTTTAGCCTCTTAATATAGGTTATTTTAGCTTATTAAAGCTTTTATATAGTAAGGAAATTAAAAAAAAAATATAAATATAGATTTTATATATTATAAAGAATAACTTTTTTTTTACCTTTAAGGTAGTATTTTTTACTTTAATAAGGGAAGTAAATATATAAGCTAGCTTTAGATAGGCTAGCCTTATACTATTTAACCCTAAAGTAGTTATTTCTTACTTAAATTTTAAGCTAAATATACTAATATATCTTAGCTTACGTCTAACTAGCTTAGGCTTATAGGACCTAAAGACACTAATAACTATACTTAAGGGTATATAAAGTGCTAGTTTACTAAAAAGGAAGATCTAAAGATATTAAGAAAGCTTACTAATACTAATATATAAGGTAATTAACCTCTAAGCTAAAAGTATTAGTAAGTTAGTATATAGGCTTACTTTTATTAAGGCTAAGAACCTTAGACTTTATATAGGGATAAATATACTAAGTAAGCACTAGAGGGCTAAAAAGACCTAACTACGTCTTAGAGGGTTACTTAATATAACTAAAGTAGAGGTACTATAAGGAGAAAAAGAGGGTATTAAAGCTAAAGATAAGAAAATATCCTAAAAGGAGGGTTATATAGAGGGTAGTAAGCTATATATATTAAAAGCGCGTAGGGTATAAGGGACTCTTGCGGTGCGGTGACTATATAGAACACCACAACTACTAAAAGTAACACAAGATTCCTTACTGATTGGTGCACAAATCGTCTTGATCTGTCTAGAATTGACGTCGATCGTGAGTGTTAAACTGTAGGATCAAGGATAATTATGCCCTGATCAGGTAGGCAATTGCTCCTAATCGTCTTGTGTTATCACGATTAAAGGTAAATCATAGAGAGGCTCTAGTTCGATCAGAAGGTAGGTATAAGTATAAAGGATGAATTCTGCGTGTCTATCTCTGAACCTATCGACGCTGGCTTATATCCCCGTACTCGATCGGGATTAGGATCTTCCGATCGAGTACGCATACTACCTCGCTCTGGGCTGATCGCCCTACCCTGCTCTAATATAATAATATAGTAATTATAAAAAGACTAAATATAACGTATAAACCTATAAGGTAGTTTAGGATAGTAATAAAGAATAAGGTAATATATATTTTTAATTAATTCTATATAATCTAGTTAAATTAAATTATATAAAAGGTAGAAAGGTAGAGGGAAGTAGCCTGCCTACTATAATAGCCTGCCTACTATAATAGCCTGCCTACTATATAAGTACGTTAGCTAACTTTTTAGTAGTTATAAGTATATATTAACCTTCTTTTTTAAGTATATAGACTTATAGTAAGAAGAGATAAGGTTAATATATATTTTATAGGGTAAGTCTTTTCTAGAAGCTATACATACTGCTAGGGCTAGCCTTTCTTTCTTTAAGGAAAAAGTAGTAGAAAAGTAACTATTTCTTTTATAAAGGAACTAGCTCTCCTTAGTAGAGGCAGATTTACTAAAGGCTGCTACTAGTTAAGATCTAAGGTGTAATTATTATAAAGTAAAGTAAGAAGGCGTTATTACTATACTTACTTTTTAGGATTAATAAGTATAGTAGTAAGCTTTAGTAATAAGTAAGTAAGTAAATTACTACTACTTACTTAGTTATACTACTATTTATTATAATCTATTAGGAAAAAAAGAAGGTAAAGAAAATAGTAATCTTTTTAGACCTTTAATTAGCTAAAAAGCTTTTATATTATAGGTCTAAATATATAAAAAGTAAAGAAGAAAAAGGTCTATAGAGCTATATATAGCTACTAGCGTGCGCTTTTAAGTAGGCTAGTAATTATATAGGCTTTTCTAGGCCTTATAATTTATATTATAATAATAGTACTTAACTATACTAGCGTCTTATACTAGTTACTAATTTTATTTTTTAGTAATACTAATATATATAGGTCTTATATATTATCTATAAGTAGTACTTAGATAACTATTATATAATTACTACTAGTTATTTTATCCTTTAGTTTACTAGTATAACTATTTAGGTCTCTAGGTATACTTCTTACCTATATTAGTACTAAGTTATTAAGTTTTTTCTTATTTCTTATATTACCTAAAGAGTTATATATTAATTTTAATAATAAGTCTAATATAAAATAAGAAGTCCTTATATAGGTTAATAATCTTAATAAGTTTATTTTTAATATTATTTTTAAGTCCTTAGTAAAAAGTAAAAACTAGTAATTCTTAAGTAATATTAAGTTAAGTAGCTAATTATTAGAATTTAGCTATATAGTAAGAGGCTAACTTAGTTTATTATAAGCTAGCTAGGTCTTACTTAGCTTATTACTTCTTATTAATATTTAAAAATAGTAACTATAAGGCCTTTATAAAGCTAGTTATACTTCTAAAGATATCTAATATCTTATAAAAGTATATAATAAGGTTACTATTATACTTAAGAAATTCTTTTAAGTAAGGCTTATACTAAAAAAGTACTTCTTTTTATAAAAGAGTTTTTATATAAATAACTTATTTAGTCTAACCTCTAAAGTTAGTAGTATAAAGAGTTTAATAAGTATAAACTTAAATTAAAAATTCTTTTAGCTATCTATTAGTTTTATTATAAGTTCTAAGTAAGTTAAGTTTAACCTTATTATATTTATTAACTAAGGTAGTAATATTATTTATAATACCTCTAAGGGTAGTAACTTCTTTATTTAGTTTTTTAGCTTTAGCTATTTTATCCTTTAGTTAAGTAATAGTATTATAAATTATACTTTATAGCTAGCTAATCTTAAGGTTTTTATTATTTAGCTTTATACTAATATTATTAATTATAGCTTATATATAAGCTATATTACTATTATTTTACTTTATATGTTACTAGATCTTATTATATATACCTTAAGTAAAGTTTACTTTATTATTAGATATCTTGATATCTTTTATTATCTTATTTAGGCTTTTAACTAAAGTAGTTAAGTCTTTTTTAGAGCTAAAAGAAGTTAAAGCTATTTTAGGTATAAATATTATAAAATACTATTAAGTAAGTATTAAGGTTAACTTACTTAATAAAAGTAATTAAAGTGTTATAGCTAGTTTCTAAATAGTAAGGTTTTTACTAATAGTAAGTAGAGGTTAGTACTTAGTTAGTAGTATTTATTTTTCTTATTATTTTACTAACTACTTAATAATTAGTTAAAGCTAAGGTTATAAGGTAGCTTATATAACTTCTTATTAATTAAATTACTAAGGTTAGATACTAAAAGGTATTTAGAGAATATATTATAAGTTAATTACTAAAGAGCTATAGCAGTCTATCCTTAAGTACGTCTAAGTATATCCTATATATAAGTCCTAACTATTCCTTAAATAGTTTTTTTAACTAATAGTTATAAAGTAAAATAAGCACTTACTTAAGTTTTTACTAAGCACTTATCCTACTTATAAATAAGCACTTATCCTTTATCTTGTTCTATGCTTATAATTCTATAACTTATACTATAGTTCTTTTGTTTTAAGGAGTTATCTATCTGTTCCCTATTTCTTATCTATATAAATCTTACTACTGCCTACTATCTGTCTGTTAGGTAGGGCAATATAGCCTATAACTTATTAGGTTATAACATAAGGTTAGGGTAGAATAGTATTTTCTAAAGTATCTTTATTATAATATAACTCTTATTAAAGCGTATTATTAGAAACTAGACCTTTTTTAGGCTTAATTTTAATTTTTTAAAAATAAGTAATAAGTAGTCTTTAAGGTGTAATAAGGAAGTAGTTTACTTACTATAATTATTTACTTACTATATAGGTACGTTATAAGTATAAGTATAAATTAAAATAAGATATAAGTCTAAATAAATACCTATATTTATAGTAGTAAGAATAAAGCAGTATTATTTATAATAGTAAAAGTAGCTATATTTACTAAATATTATTGACTTAAAGTACTTAATATAAGTTATTAAGATAACTATTATCTTTTTAAAATTATAAAGTATTATTAAAATATAAGTAAATAAGTAATAGTATTAAGATATACTAAGATATATATATAAGTACATAAGTAATATTATTAACATATATTAATATATATATATAAGTAAATATATTAATATATTAGTAACTAACTTACTATATTAGTAAGTATCTTACTATATTAGTAACTATCTTACTATATTACTAAGTCTACTAGAATTTATATAAGTATATTCTTTATTTAAGATAGTAATCTAATTAATTTCTTAACTTATATAATAAAATATTATTTTTACTACTAATATTCCACTTATTTATTTATCTTTATTTATTTTTACTTACTTAAACTAGTTAGACTAGTCATAACTAGTTAACTACTAGTTAACTAGGACTAGGCTAGTCAAGTTAATCTCTTGACTATGACTAGGCTAGTTACGTTAAGTCAATTTAAATAGATAACTTAAGTCTGAATAGTGACTTGACTAGTAACTAGCTGACTTATTTCCCAACCCTGGCTACTGTCGATCTAGCGATGCGTGTGGGGCTCATATAGAGCATCATTTTCAATATTTAAACAGAAAAGATAACGAACATGTCGAAATTTTCAACTTTGATATGGCCTCGAGCTATTTTGCAGTTAATGTTCAATTGTATCATCAAGCCTCGTCAAGGAAAAGCTGCCAAAACATATCACTGCCGTCGTCAATAGTGACTGACTGTCTAATAAGCCTATTCGTTACTGAAATGACAAAGTCCCGAAAGTTTTGATGAGATATTGAGCGAATTCACAGTAGTTTATTTCGCATTATAAGATTGGTAGTAATACCTTAACTCAGACCACCACCAAATCTACATGTATAAACCATGACAGGTCGCTTAGACCGTTAGTATCTCGGGGCATCTTAGACTCAGCACCCGTATTTGAAATGTGTCCTCCACCTCAGTATTGATTTGCTATCTTCGCCACAGCAAAGGACAAAAATGGCTCATGTATGGTTGATACGGGAGGGTTTCTTGCTCGTTTTAGGCGATAGGGTCATATCCAGACCGAGAGTTATGGGCAGCGCGATTCGAAAACAGCCAATAGATGACCATACCAACGATCGGAAAGAGGAATACCACGAGGCACCAAAGAACCTTGAGGCTGACAGGCCGGTTGGACTTCAGGACTTCGACTAGACACGGAGCAGGGTTAGGCACTATACTGACATCGGCAAGAGTGAAGAATACATACGGAAGACAATGATGTCCAATACCAGGACAATGAATCCAAGAATACCGCCACCAGTTCCATACTGCCAGGTGTTGCCGTGAACTGCTGTTCCCAACGCGGGGTCAGAAACAGGTGCTGCGACAGCCAGCAAGGCAAAGCAGATCTGGAGGAGGAATTGAGTGAGGACGGTGTTTCTCATTATGCTATCGGTTCCTCGTATTCAGGTGATAATTGATATGGTCTCAGGTTGTAGCACAAAATAGGTTCAAAGAGAGCAGGGTATTAACAATCAAAAGCTAAAACACATCTTCCGTTTTCGCCATGGACGATCAGCGGAATTAATACTAGCGGTGGTGTTGCTGGTGACGTCACGCTTCGAGTCGTCTGACCAAGACGAGCTTTGCGCTATGCCCAAAGAGCTCATCGAGATCCAGCCACACAGTCGACCGGTGATTAACAAGCACGCCAATTATGCCCAGCTGATACTGGTGTCACGTACATGCCATTATACATATGGGTGAACCTAAATACCGCTATTCGAACCAGTAAAAAGTATATCGAGGTATTAGAGCTGCATTGAATCGATCATTTTTCATCTTTTTTTCCCATTATAATATAAGAAAAGATTACAGACGTAGATAAACCAAAAAATGTAGAGAATTTCGAAATTACGAATAGAGTAGTATTATGATAACTATCATGAGATGATGAGTAGAGGGAAGGCGGCTTGAGGACTCCAGCGTATAGAGTCACGCCGGATATACTACTAGATCCCTACTATTTCCGCGTTATTTTCAAGATGTTCCCTGAGCTCTAAACCAATCTGGGAGCAATAATGGGCGGAAATCTACAGATCGCTTTTGATGAAGGCACCTTATTGCAACGTAGTCGCCTGGACACAACTATCTAACGCCTTTTGAATGACGCCGCCTGCGTCGTAGGCTACATTGCGGTAGGCCGGATCAAGGACTTTGATGAGAGCGATGATGAGCTGGTTGGCAAGTCCCAATTGCAATCCACTAGAGATCACATCAAGCCAATTGTCGCCTTCAAGGAGTGTGTTCAACAGGTCGCTATTGTGTAGTGAAGTGCTCTTCAGGTCACCCATTTTACCCTCGAGCAGCTGCAGGAGCTCCTGGTAATGCGGGGCGATCTCCGTTTTGAAGGCATCAGCAATGCTTTCCGACGCGTCTGAAGTGACTGTGACATTCAAAGACTGAGTCTGGAGCAGGACGTCGTTAATCGCAAGGTTAATAATGCCATTGCTGCTAAAGTTCTTGCAAATTTCGACCACATCCAGGTTGTTATCGCTTTTGTCGATGCTACTTTTTACGGTTGTGATAGATTTGTCAATAGCGTCCAAGCCTAAGAGAAGTTTCGTAATTTCCGGGGAGTTTGCCACATTTGTCGTAGAGACCACCGTGATCGATGTGATCGGTACAGAGACCACTGGCACAGACGCCGTCGATATAGAGTCCACCGGGATAGACGTGATCGATACTGGTACCACTGGCATAGATGTGGTTGCTGTAGAGTCCAGGGGGGTCGAAAGAACAGGCAGAACCAGAGCTGAGGCCAATGCAACCGAGGAGAAGGAGGCGACGAAGTTGGCAATACGCATTCTAGGAGATGTGATACTGATCAAAGTGGTACTTAACAAATATTGGATTGTGTTGATATTGATGTGATTAGGTAGGCAAATGAATTATTTTAGCTGTTAGGACAGGATGTTAAGGCAATGGTTTATTTTGAGATAATTTCAATCGTCCATGGAACTTTCCTCAATTTGTATACACCTTGATTCTGAGATCTAGCCTAAGTTCTAGACTTACCGTTTAAACTGTCTTTATCCTCTTGTCTTAGACACTGGCCCCAGTGTCTTTATTCCTTTTCTATCTCATTGAACTATTACGGTTTAAGGGTCCCGGTAAGCCCTAGCGTCCAAGTTTAGTAGGTTTAACCCTTCGCAAACATGCAGTGGTCATACCATAAAGACCGAGACCGTTTTCAGGCCTGATCTAGAGGTCGACAGGCTGCATGCATGCTGTACTAAAAGGCATAGTAGGTTGCGGGAGAAAAAGCCGCGCAGTAGGGGCACAAGATTGCGATTGGTTGAATTTGATGGGCAAAGCGATGATGTATTCTCTAGAACTAACTAACGATCTTGGCAGCAGCCGAAATTAGGTAAGGTAGGTGTCTGTGAGTTGATCGGAATTACCCGATTTGGTGATTATGTTCCACCAATCCTTCCACAGCGGGAATATGTGATTCACAGCTACTGTTCTTGAGGAACAGTCTAGAGCCAGTCTAACAAGCTAGCATACAAGCCCACAGGAGGCTTTTGGGATCGTCCCGAGGACATCACTCCGTCTATACCCTTGTTAGTAACTAGCTTGCGTCGTATACGAATCAGGCTTTTTATTTGCCGCACCACTTTCTAACTCTTTGTTGTTTTTTGCTTTGCCAATTGCTTCTTTTTGTTTCCTAGTTATGGGGGAGCTTGGCATGATAGAGTGTAGCTACTAGCATTAATGAGGTTAGTGAAGGGTTACTACAACGTATTGGTTACAATGGCTACATGTTCTATCCTTACTCTTGACACCTAAGAGCATGAAAACAGCCACATTTGTGAGCACATGCAAATGAGACCCTTTGTCTCTTTATTATGAAGAAATTTCCTTTTGTTTCTAGTTCTGTAGGTAAAATTAAGGATGTAGACCTAGCGCCACCAGTACAACATCGGTGTAGCATACTAAAAATGTTATAAACAGTGCTAGGTTTTCCTTTTTATATAATCTATGATCACCTGCTTGTATGTAGAAGCAGTTGTGTGCATTACATACTAAATTTTATTGCTTAACAATATATGTAGTACAAAGTAGGCTTGCTATAAGGGTAATTTATATAGTTTAAAGTGGCTTGTTATTTCTAGATAGTAATACGCTACGCCTTATAGCTAAATACTACCTTATTCCTAAATTATAAAGTAATGTTATACTAGAAGTAGTGTTATATAGTAATATTCTATATAAGGCTACCTTATTCCTTATGATATACTTACTTAGGTAGTAGTATATAATTAGCTACTAGCTAAGTAATTTAATAGTAAATAAAAAGATAAATTTAAACTTAGTATAAAAACGCTATTATTATATAATAACTACTTTTTATTATTTATACTTTTTACTTAGCTTAATATAATTAAGTTAATATACCTATATAATAAGTAAATAATTATAATAAGTAAACTACTATTTTTTGTTTTTTTACTTTCTCTATAAGTTAATTAAACTTAATATATAAAATTAATTAAAACTACTTATTACTATCTTCTTTATTACTATCTTAAACTACCTTATATATTTATATATCATATCTAGTCTTTTTATAATCACTATATTATTATATATATAGCTTACTATCTTTTATATAACCCTCTTTTTAAGATATCTCCTTACCTCTAGCTTTAATACCTTCTTCTTCTCTTTATAATGTCTTTACTTTAGCTATTATTATAATCTTAACTATTACCTAGATATTAGTAATATATATTAACGCTAATAATACCTAGAATAACTATAGCTAGTTTACTATAAAATCCCCTAGGGATTTTATAGTAATTTCTCTATAAATCTACTAGATCTATAGGTATATTACGTAGTAAATTAACTACATAATTATATTATAGTTTTCCTTTTTATATATAATTTAGAAACTAGTATTTACCCCTATTATTTATTCCTATCTATTAATATATAGAGTTAACTATATTTATTAGTTTCACTAGGGTGGTAATACAGTTAACTATACGTATTAATAGGCAAGTAATAAATAATAGGGGTAAATACTAGTTCTAAATTATACGTAAAGGAAAGGAAACTATTATAGGATTATGTAGTAAATCTACTGCGTAATATCCCTATAAATCCAGTAGATCTATAGCAAATTAGCTGTAGTTATTCCAGCCGATTAGCGTTAATCTATACTGCTAATATCTAGGCAATAGTTAATATTATAACACTAGTAACCTTCTAAAGTGCTATAAATTATCCTATTTTCTAGTTATCTATAAAAGGCCTAAAAACGTAATAAAAACAAAAGGTTAAAAAGTATTTAATACTTTTTATATATATAACCTGTTATATATATAAAACCTATCTATTTATCTATATCTCTAATTAACTACTATTAATTAACTGCTCTAGCGCTTTATTAGGTAATACCTTTATAAATCTATCTACTAGGTTATCCTCCCTTTATATATATTAGATCTTATAGATCTTATGTTACTTATATAACTAGTAAAGCGCTATAATATTAATTATAAGTTACTTCTCCTTAGTAGTACTAAGCTTTATAAGGCACTTATAGAGGGAGTATAAGTTAGTATAAAGGATTATTAGGATTTATAGTAACTTAAGGCAGTTAGTAATTATTATAAGTGTAGTGCTAATTATATAAGTAACGTTAGTACTAGTAACTATACTATAGACTTTAGAGGCTAGTATGCTATATATAACTTTTTTATACTTTATTAAGCTAAAGTAAATAATATTACTAGTAAGTGTAAATTTCTTATTATTAGTAGTAAGTTATATAACGTTACTTTTATTAGTAAGTATAATAATAAAGCTAAGTTATAAAGTAAAATTATAGTTATTTATAAATAAGCTGTTAATAAAAATAAAAAGCTTTATAGCTATAAGGTTAATTAGTTAAAAGAGCAGGCTGTAGTTAAGGTAACTTATTTACTACTTAATCTAGTAGTTAAGAGCCTTAATCTTCTCCTCTATAGGTTTTTAGTGTTATATAGCGACTAAATAGTTAAAGTAAGCCTTAGGTTAGTAGATTAACGTAATATACGCCCTATAGGCCTTTTACTAGATAAAGTCTTACTTAGCAGTAGGTAAATTTATATTAATAAGCTAGAGCTTCTTACCTTAATCTTTTTAGTAAAAATTTATTTTACTATTATAGCTAAGGGAAAGTATACTACTATTAAATATAATAAAATTATTAATAGTTAATAGTTACTTAGGCTTTATAGTAAAAGTTACCTTCTTAAGCTCCTTCTCCTTATAGGTAAAGAATTTATTATCTATAAGGCTAATTATATTATCTATTTATATACTAATAATACTAAAATCTTTATTATTAGGTAATAAAATAAGTAGGTAGGGGTTAAAGGTTAATAAATTTATCTAGAGATTCTCTTTATAGTAGTAGTTATATATAGCCTACTAGTAGGTATCTGCCTTAGTAATACTATAAAGCGGCATTATTACCTTTATAATAGAGTTACTAGGGTAAAGATAGTAAATTTATATAAGAAGTCTTATAAGAATTATATAGTTAAGTGGTGTTATAAATTAAGTATACGCCTAGGTAATATTATGTAACTAGAGGTAAAATCTATATTATAAAAGTAATAAGGTAAAGGTAAGGATTAGTTACTAGGCTATTTATTAGATTATAAGTAACTATATAAAAATTATCTCCTTACTATTATTAGTATAACCTTAGATAACTAATTATAATTTCTTATATAGTTACTTATTTTTTTTAACCTTACGTACTATACATAACTTAAAGATCTATATATTACTATACGTTTTCTTATTATAGGTAATAATATAAAATACACTATAGTTAATAAGGGCTTTTACCTCTACCTTATTAGATTCTTTAAAGGGCTTACCTAACATAGTAATAATGCCTTTTTTATATAGTTTAATAGTAAGTGTATAGTTAGCTTCCTCCTTTATAGTAAGGTATATATTAGAAACGTTAATAGTAAGGTGTATCTTATAAAAGAATATAGTAATTAGGTTCTTTTATAGGTAGCTGCAGCCTTATTATAGTAGCTACTTATTATTAATAATAATAGTATTACGTACTTCCTTTATAGATTTACTAGCTATTATAAGCTCTTCTTCTTACGCTTATATAGGATTATTACCTCCTCTAGCTATTATAGGTAGTAGCGCTAATTAAGCGTCTTCTTATACTATATAGTATAGCTTTACTATAGTAATATAAAAATTATATAGGCTATAAAGTAATTTAATAGTATAAGTAGTACTATTATTAGTAAGTAGGTAAAACAGGCCCTACTAGCTATCTTTCTTACGCTATATATAGATAAGTAATTAAAGGGGTAGCGCTATAGTATTTATTATATCTAGGCTATTATATATTACTAGTATATTATATACTTATCTCTTTATATAGATATACTACACTACGTTTATAGCCTTTTTTACTGCTTTAGTGCGCTATATAGTAGAAGAGGTAGGTAGTAAATTATTTATAATATAGGGGTATACCCTAAAAACAAGTAGAGTTAGTATAAGGCTATTAGGGCTAGTAGTATTATTAATAGCTTTAATAGCTAATTAAAGGGCGACTTTAGGCTTATAATTACTATCTATATAGATAATCTTATATATATAGTAAAGGGTAGTAAAGTATTACTTAACCTTACTAATAAATTAATAGGCCTTAATAGGCACTTTATTAACCTTAATAGATAACGTGCAGGCAGCGCGTTTAAATTTAGCTACATAAAAATTTAGGCTAGCGTTAGTAGTAATCTAATTAGGCGGCCTAAGATATACGTTAATCTAGTATATTTATAGTGCCTCCTATATATACTCTATAGTAACTAAATATAAGAATCTTACTATATTAAACGTAGTAGCTAAGTTAACTATATAAAGTATAGGCTTATTACTATCTATATATATTATATTAATAAAGATTTTATAGTTAAATTTATAGTTATTACGTAGTGTAAATTTAAAGCAGCTAGGCGCCTTTACGTTAAGTTAGTAGTAACAGTAGTACTTATTAATCTCTTTAAGCGTAGTAAAGGAGGTAGATTTACCTACTTATTTAAGTAACTTATAAAAGTAATTTACTAATAGGTAGCTAAATCTATAGTAAATCTAGTGTAACTTACTGTTAGTTAAGTGTTACTTTATAATAGCGCTCTTAAGTAGCTCTAAAAGCATCTATATGTAGCCCTATTTTTAGGTAATAGGCATAATAATCTTATCCTTAATAAGCTAGTTAGTAAGGTTATTAAATTTTACGCTATAGTAATTTATATCTTATAAGTAAAAGAGAAATAGCGTATTACTTATTATTATATAGAAAACAAGCTTACTAATTAGTATAAGTACGTAAATTACCCTAAGGGATTTATAGTAATCCCTACTACTAAAGTAAATTATTACTTTACTAGCGTAGGTAGTATCTAGTAGGATCTCCTTACTAAGGTGTTTTTTAAGGGTAAAGTACTACTACTAGCTAGCTATAGATATCTTAGCTACGCCTGTATTAGGTATAATACCTTAAAAAATAAATATAGAGTAGTAGTTATTAAATATAAAGATATTACTACTTTTTGTAGTTACGTTAGGTAATTCTTCTTTATATAGATTTTTATAAGTAATAGTATAAAACGTTACTTAGTTTTATAACTTCTTATAGGTTAATAGGCTATTAATTAACTACTTACTAAAGTATATAGTTATAATAAAAAACGTAGTAGATTTATAGTTTTTACTATCTAATAGGTAAGTTTTACTATCTTTACTTACTTCTTTAAGATAAATTAGCTTATTACCCTTATAGTTAATAAGAAAGTAACTAAAGGTAGCCTATAAAGCCTATATAAAATAGGTGCTTTTATACTACGTAAAGGAGGCTTATTATTCCTCCTTAGTGTACTTAGTTAACTAGCAGCCTAATTTACTATAGATAAAGCACTTCTTAAATAAATCACTATTAGGTAGTGCTTTACTACTAGCTAACTATAGAGGGCCTTATAAATAGCCTTACTGTCTCTAGAGGTCTACCCTATAGTTACACTAGCTATTATACTTATAGTTAACTTAGTATTAGTTAATACTATAATTATTATTAGTAAAGTATTATAACTATAGTTTATAGTAAAGTAGTAAATTTACTATACTACTATATAATTATATATAAAGGCTACTAAAAGTAGTAAGTAGATTAAGGATAGTAATAAAGTATTTAGGCACGCTATAGCAGTAAGTAATTAATTACTTATAGTATTTTTTATTACGTAAGGTGCTATTACAGGTAGTTACCTATACTAACTAGGTAATTTATATAATAAGTGCCTTAAGTACTTTAAGCTTACTTTTACTAGCGTTTTCTTTAGTAATTAAATTAAAGGAGGTATAGTAAAGCTTAGCTAGGCATAAAAGGTGTACTTTATTACCTTTAAAGCGTTATTTAAGCTTTACTATTATTACGTTAAAATTATTAAAATAACTAAGTAATAAGGTAGTATAATACTTATATAGTTCCCCTTTAAATATTACTATTACTACTACGCTATAGTGGTTTTATAGTATGCCTATATAGATATAAAGGTTATAGAAAAATAGTAACTTTAAGTTAATAGTTTTATATAGGCTACTACTATATATTAAACCTAGATTATTTATATAGAACTTTATTATATCTATTAATTACCTTAGCGTTAGGCCGTTTTACCTACTTACTGTTACAGCTATTATAGCAGGCGTTACTAATAGTAAAAAACGCACTTAGACTTAGGCTTTATAGATTTCTACTGTTATCTAGGGTTTCTATAGTAATAAGGCTAGAGGAGGTGTAAATAATAAATTATTATAAGAGGTTACCTAGGTAATTAGTAGTAATTTACAGGCTATAGCTTGTTTAGCTACTTTTACTATAGTAATAGCCTTAATAGGTAACACTACTATACTAGTAATCTCTTTATAGAAATTATTATTTACTAAGCGCTTTTTAAATCCTCTAACTTTTTATATAGTAGTCTTAATTATCTCTTTATCCTAGATAATAGTTTTATTATCTTAAGTAGCTTAGTAAATACGTACTATAATTATAGAGTTTTTTAACTAATTAATCTATACTTTATAGCTTATAAGGCACTTACGTAGCTTCTTTAGTATTTTATATAGCAGAAGGGTAAAATCCTTAGTTTCTTAATCTTTAAAGTTAACTTATACTTTAGCCTAAAGGATACTATATAAATAGTTACTTACCTTATACTTAGTAATATAATATATAGCTATAGTAGTAAGGCCGTTACACTACTTAGCCTTAGTAAGATCCTTTAGTATATCTATAATATAATCTTTCCCCTAAAGATTAAGAATAACATACTTCCTAAAGTTACTTAGTATAAGGTATAGGTTACTTATTATAGCTACTAGCCTTATAGCGTTATATAGTATTATATACTTATTATAAATTATTATAGGTTACTTAGTTAATTTACCTTCTTATACGTTACTTATTATCTTTTTACGCTTACTTATCTTAGTTACTTACTTATAATTACCCTCTGTTAGCCTAACTACCTCTTAGTTACAGGCGTTTCCCTTAACTATTATTAAAAGGCGTATATATCTATTAGAGGATTTACTACTAGTAGTATAAATAATTATAAAGACTTAAGTTAAATAAAAACTTAAAACAGGAAGGCTTATAGTAAGCTTATAGATAATAAAGGCTGTTACGTTAGTAGCGGAAAATAATTTAGAGAAAAATAAAAAAAAATATAAAAAAGATAAAGTTAGTAAGCTTTATAGGCTTATAATAAAAAGAAGGTAAAAAGTAAATAATTACTAATTAATAGTAGGTTAGTGCGTAAAGTAAGGTGTTTTTATAGTTAGATAGGGGACTTCTTATATAGTAATAAAGTTAATTTACTTATATAAATAAGGTAAATTTATACTGCTCTTACTATATTAAGGGGATATAACTACTAGGTAATATAAATTAACCTATAATAGGCGTGTAGCGTAATCTTGCCGTAAGGGTATTTACAGATAGGATTCTTAGTAACTAATTAGGGCTACTATAAACAATTAACAGAAAAATTACCTCTTCTTATGTTACCTTACTAATCTGTAGTAGCTTATAGTAGTAGTTACTGTAAAGTTAACTACTAATTAGTGTTAGTTTTACTAGGGTGGTAATACAGTTAACTGTACGTATTAATAGGTAAGTAATAAATAATAGGGGTAAATACTAGTTCTGAATTATGCGTAAAGGAAAGGAAACTATTATAGGATTACGCAGCGAATCCACTGCGTAATATCCCTGTGAATCCGGTGGATCTATGGCGAATTGGCTGTAGTTATTCCGGCCGATCGGCGTTAATCCATACCGCCAATATCCAGGCGATAGTCAACATCGCAACAAATTTACTTTATAAGGACACCTACTTACTTTTACTTACTTAGAAATTTAAGGATAAATTTCTTAAGAAGGAGGGTAATTATAAAGAAATAAAGACCTAAAGTACTTAAGTATACTTATATTTTATTTCTTTAATATTTAAAGGAAGTAAGACTAGACTTTTTTATTTAGTTAGTTATTAACTAAGTAGTTATTTTATAAATCTAAGCTAATTAGACTATAGTAATAGTTTTTTAAGTTAGTATAAATAGTATAAACTTTATTATATAATATATAATTAATAAAATACTATTATATTTACTACTATTATACTAAAAGCTTAGTAATAGTCTTATAATAAAGTCTATATTAATCTCTTTAAAAAGATAAGCTAGTATTAGAAGTAGTTATAATATACTTATATAGTAAGTAAAATAGTATAATAAGTAAAACACTTTTACTACCTTTTTACCTTTTTAACCTTTATATTTACTTTTCTTAATATATAAATATAAACTCTTCTTCTAAAGAAAACTAAATTATTTTTACCCTCTAAGCTATCTAAAAAGACCTAAAAATGTCTTTATAAACAGCAGCTTATACCTTTAAGGTCCCCTTAATATCCCTTTATAACTAAGATAATAGATATATTATATAAAATAATATACGTCTAAAATTAAAAAAGATAATAAAAGTAGAAAAAGAGGTAATTCTAAAGAGGGTTATCAACCTAATTAATTAAGAGGCTTTTTATAATAAGATCATATATAAGATATAGCGAACTAACTCTTAAATAAATCTAATATAATATATATTAGACCTTAATAAGTAAAGAACTTTATATAATAATAACCTTAACTAAGAATAGAATTTTAATATTAAATTAACTATTAAAAGCTCTTAGCTTAAGATCTTATAATTATATAAGGCTAGTTTATACTTATATAAAATATAATTATAACATATAAGATATATAATTATAATATTTATAATTTTAATAAGACTAAGTTCTTAAAAGAAATACTATTATATATAAAGCTTATTATAACCTCTAATTATATA
>NW_007361205.1:0-18902 GCF_000149035.1 Colletotrichum graminicola M1.001
CTACACGCTTACACTAATTAACTTTATAACTAAGTATAATATAGTTACTATTTAAGACGCTTAGTTACTACTAGAGGCTAGTAAGTTCTTAAAGGATTTTATAATAAATTAGCTTATATTCTTACTAGATTTCTTCTTAAGCTATAATTAGATCTTTTTAGATAAGAAAAGTTATAACCTTATAACTTTTATAACGCCTCTTAGCCTTTTTAAGTACTACTACTTACCTTAAGGCGCTATAAAATTTATTACTTAATCTTACTATATTATTATAAAGATTTTTTATAATCTAATCCCTAAGTGCTACTATATACTTATAAATAATATTAGTACTAAGGGCCTATATTCTTAGTATAATAATAAAGTAATTCCTAACTATCTTAAGATTTACTACTTTATTTATAAGTACCTTTAGATTATTAATTACACCTTAATAAAGATAGAACTATTAGGATATACTATCTTAAGTACTAAATTATAATAGTATTAAGAGTCTATGGTAATTATAAAGTATCTTTATAAGACCTTTAGTAAGAAGCTTATTTAAGTAAAAATACTAAAGATTATAAAATAGGCTAAATGTAAAGACGTAGAGGATATATAGTCTTTTTTAGGCCTCCTTAACTTCTATAAGTGTTAGGTAAAGTATTTCTTAGAGATTATATTACCTTTAATAATTCTTTTATAAAAAATAAACAAGTTTAGATAAGGCCTTAATTAAAAGTAGGTAATATAGACATTAAAAAAAAACTAATAACTAGCCTAACTTTAATTACTTTTAACTATAGTATAGAGGTTAAATAGATTATTCTAAATACTAATATAAGTAGAGAGAGATAAGGCGCTACCTTTAGGTAGTATGTTAGTAATAACCTTACTATATTATAGTATAAGAGTAAGATCTAGCGTAAAGCTAAACTTAACTATAACGCTAGTAAGCTTAAAGCCTAGGCTGTCTTTATAGTATTAAAATACCTATAAAATTACCTCTTTAGGATTAACTTCTTACTAAAGATAAATACTAAGCTTCTTATTACTTAGATTAATAAGGTAGTAGATAATATACTATTAGTAATAATAACTTACTAGTTAACCTAAATTAGGCCTTTTAATTTTAAGATTAAGTATATCTTTAGTAAGAAAAACCTTACTATAAATATATTATTATATAAGCCTTTTAAGCCTTCTAATTATAAAATAGCTACTAAAACGAAAAATATTAAGGATTTTATTAATATAAAATTAATTTAGATAATAGTTACTTAAAACTTTTTCCTTAAGGCTTAGTCCTAATTAGACGCTACTTTTAATATAAGGGACCTTAATTAGGCCCTAGATATACTTTAGGACTAACTAAAGGGTTCTAAGTAGTTAACTAAGTTAAGATAGATTACTTACTTTTTACTTACCTTTAAGCGCCCTTTAGAGATTATAAATAAAAAGTTTTAGAAGTTTTATATTAAGGCCTTTTACTATAAGGTCTATAATAAAGTACTATTTAAGTATAAGTTATAGTATAAGTTAATATCTCTATAAGTTATTAATAATTTAATCTTATAAAAGGCTTTAATTAGCTTATTATATAATAAAAGTAAGTACTAAAGATATAAGACTATATATTTTTACTTTTAGGACACTTATTATTAGCTAAGTATATATAAAGACGTTTAGTCTATTATTTATAGTTATAATACTTATTAAAAAGCCTATCTAACTTAATTAAATAACACCTATATATTAACCTTATCTTTAGCTAGGCCTTTTTAGTATATATATCTTAACGTCTAGCATGTTAAGAAGTAAAAGGTTATTAAGGCTAGGTGTAACTTATCTAGCTAGGTTAAGGCCTAGATCTTTAGGAATACTACTTTAGTAAACGTTACTAAGTTTCTTTAGGAAAATATTATTTACTAATATAGAGTTTATAGTACTCTAATTATAAATAAAGGAAAGCAAGAACTAAGGCTATATTAAAGCCCTAAATAAGAGCATAAAGACCTACTAAAAAGTAATATCTACTTATAACCCTTATACTAATAAGGTATTAAAGAAAGGTTACTAGACTATTATATATATACTATAAATATAGTCTAATTAAAGAAAAAAAGATATCTATAATATTTTACTTATAGTCCTCTATACTAATTATACTACTATACGCCCTAGCTATAAGATAACCTTATTCTATATTATTTATAGATATAATATAGTTACTTTTTAAAAGAAAGCTAGCTACTTAAAGGGTTCTTAATTAAGAATATATTTAGACACTAGATAAAAAGCTTTAACTATAGATTAAAGCGTTTTAATAGCTTTATAAGGATTATAAAATAGCAGCTATAATAGTAGCTTAATATAAAAAGATTATTACTAATTAGTATAACGTAAAGTATAAGCGTAGTTAGTATAATAATAAGCTATAGGCTAAAGATTTAGTGTTTATTTTTAACGTCTTAAGAAAGACTGATATATCTATATTAAGAAGAACTAACTTCTACTAGTAAAGGCTATTTTATATTAACTTAGTTTTACTAAATAGCGCCTTATATATTCTTAAGAACCTTATAAGTAAACTAATTATAAAGGTAACTTATAAGGGGAATTATTTAGAAAAGTACTATATTGAAGAAAATAATATTTTATACCTTATTAATAAATAAAACGTTAGGGAAGATATCCTTATAAATATCTAAGACTTCTTTAATTAATACTTTTATTTTATCTTAAATAAGGGTGTATATCCTTTAGCTGATAAGATTATATAATAGTTATAAGAAATAGAAAATAAAAGATAATAAAAGCACTATATTAAGCGTTAGGTTAATGCTATAATAACGCTAGGCTATTATAACCTAAAGACTTAAAAAACTATAAAGCCTACTACCTATCTAACTAATTACTAAAGCCTATAAAACTACTTTAATTATTATACCTATAAAAACCTAAAGACCTATATAATCTAGATATAACTAAGACTAATAATAAAGATAATTAATAGATTTAAGAAGCTAAATTAAAAGGAATACTAAAGAAGACTACTAAAATTATAAAGGCGCTAACTAATAACTAAGAATCTAAAGCTAAAAAAAAGAAGACTATAAACTAAAGGAACACTTAACGCTTAACGCTACTCCTTAAGAAGTAACTACTTTAAACTATTAAGTACTAATTAGCCTTTAGTGCTTTACTCTTTAAGCTACTTAGACTATAACTAATTAAATACTACCTTTTATATTATACTTAAAAGGATATACTAAAACTAACCTTTATTATAATTTAAAGAAGTAAAAAGACATATACTACTTTTACTAATATAATAATAATAATAGGGATTAGCTAGGTTAATATAATTAGTATTCTTAGGCTTAATAATATTTTGGTGCTTACTTTACTTATAATTATATTAATTCTTTTACTTTTAGTATAGGTAGTTACTATACTAATTATTAGAATAGCTTAAGATTAATATATATTTAAGCTAAGAAGCTATACTTTTAACCTAGCCTAATTAAGTACTAATATTCTTTTATAAATATAATATATAGTAGTTATAAAGAACTAAGTTATAAATTCTAAAGGCCTAAATAATTAGTATATTAGTTACTTAGGGACGCTATATAATACGCTAAGAAAAGTGCTTAAAATAGCTATAGTAGTCCTAATTAATAAATATTTGGTGCTAGAACTAGTAACTACTAGTACTAAATTAACTAATAACTTTATAAATAACTACACTATTTAAAAAAGCGCGCTAAAAGACTTTAGTAGCTTACTTAAGAGGGTAAATAAGATAAAGGTTATAAATTTAGAACTTTAAATATAGCTACCTAAAAGACGCCTCTAAATCTTATTAAGTAGTAGTTATAAAAAGCTAATTAAAATTAGTAAGATATAATAATTAAAAAAAGAACGTACTTATATTAAGAAAAGGTTTAGTAACTAAGTAAAGTTTAATACTATATAAGTATATAGTAATGCTTTTAGGAGGTAGATTAGTAGTTAGCTACTATAGTAAAATTATTTACTTAGGCTAAACGTTAAGGTAGTAAGACTTAAAAGATATAGTAAAGTTAGTAGACCTATAAAGAAAGAAAGAATAAATATAAAAACATTAATAATAGTTAACGTAAGTAAATAAATAAGTTAAAGTAAAGAAAATAAAGATTTAAAAGCTAAAGGTAAAAGATCTACTTTTATATAGAGGTTAATAAAAAGAAGTTATATACTTATTATTAGGAGAAAGTAGTAAATTATAAGCTAGACTTTGTTTAGAAAAAATAGTTTACTACTAACTAATAGTAAACCTAGTAGTAACTAATTAAAAGGACTATAAATCTAACTATTCTAAATAGAATAATAACTACTAATTAGAAAACACTTTCTTTTATTTAGGATTAGTACTTATTTTCTAATATTTAAGGCTTCTTCTTAATTACTTTTAATCTTTACTTAGTACTGCGCTTTTTACTAAAAGGTTATATAAGATAGACCTAGTAATATATTAAAATAAATAGTTTATATATATAACGTATATTATAATAGGCATAGTAGACATAGTTAGCTATTATAGAAGCTAACCTATAAAAGGGATAAGGCCCTAGGGACAACCTAAGTTAGTAGATAAAAGGATTTACAGCCCTATTTAGAGGAAAAAAGGCATTATCTATTACCCTTAATACTCTAGAACTATAATATATATATAGTTATTACTATATATCTTATCTATTAAATATATATTATTATATTTAAGGCTATGCTATTAATCTTTAACTTCTTTTTAAAATTCTTTTTTATTAGGTCTAGAAATTAATAGACCTACCTATTTATATAAGTTTTATTATTATTAGACGTTATTATAGGTAGTAGTGGTTTTCCTACTTATTTACTTTTTTCCTTTTTATTAGTAGCTTTTTACCTTACCTATTTCTAATAGTGCCTAGAGGTAGATACTGTTCTCTAAAGTAGAAATACTTTATAACGTATAGGACTAACCTTTCTCTATAGTTAAAATAAATATAACGTAAAATATATAATATAACGTATTATTAACTTTAACTAGTAATAAGATAACCTTTTTAGATATCTTAAGAAAGACGTAATAGCTATACGCTTTTAATAGACTTAAAGAAAAAGGGGATCTAATTAACCTTAATAAGCCTTTATTCCCTAGTAGAGATAAAGACAGATTTAGAAATACGCTAAGTAGATTACGTTTTTTTAGTTATGTATAGCCTTTTTATTTTTAGAATTTATAATATTTACTTTTTTATTACTAGGTAACTAGATTTATTAAGGGGTGCTATTATTTATAGATTAAAAACATACTAATATAGATAAAAATAGTAGTCTTACTAAGCTAATAAGTAAAATAGGGGTACTAGTTAAATTATATATTAGTAAATATAACTATAAGAAAACTAAATAAAAGATATAGATATTAAGAATAAACCTATTAAAACTAAGCAAGAAGTTAATATATAAGATAGTAAGATAGTTAGTATATATATAACTAATCTAGAATAATTATACCTAGGGTCCTTATTACTAGTATACCCTAAGTGCTTATAAACATAAAGGTAACTTACTAACTTCTATCTAAGAGGTAATAACGCTCCTTATTAATAGATCTTAACCTAATTAGGTAAAGATTTATTAATTAAGTAAACATTACTAATTAGTAGCTAATCTTAGTTAGTAATACTATTATTACTAAGTAGTATTTAGATATATATATAGAGGGGGTTCTAGTTATATAGTTAAGTTCTTTATAATAAGGATATAGCTTAACTAGGCTAGTAAGGCCTAATTAGAGCTGGGGAGTTAAAATAATTAGGAGAAATACTCTTATTACTATAATATTTAAGTCGTGCTTTTAAAGGTAGGGGGTAACTTATAGGTGTTAAATTTTATAATCTCTTTATCTTCTTTAGTCTTAATAAGTATTTAACGTCCTAATTAGAACGTTAAAGGCTTTACTTAGCTAGAAAAACAGACATAAAAGCTAACCTAAGGAGATATCTAAAATCCTGCCCTGTTCTACTATAAAAAGTAAAATTAAGTATAAAATAGTAGCTATTAGTTAACGCTATTAGATAGCTATAGTATACTAAATAATAAGAAATAACTTATATTACTAACTTATATAGTAAATACACTTTTTTAAGTATTTTAAAAATGTGCCTTGAAGCTTTAGGGCACCCCCACTGACCGTGGGCGGTACGTCACTCGCGTGAATTGTCTCACTGGGACGCTCGATCCCGAAAAACTATATCTAACTTATTATTCCTAGGAAATAACTAGGGAGAATTATCTTTATCTAAAGGTAAAGGCCTAGATTTAAACCTCTTTAGAAGTAGTAGCTTTAGTAATATATAAGCTTACGCCTTTATAAAGAAATATAATAGCGTTAAATAGACTATATAAATAACAGTAGTTAATACTTTTACTACTACATAACGCTATTATTCTTAAAATATAACTATAGGTAATCTTATAATAATTATTTAGGTAATTTCTACTAAGCTAGTAAATATACTAATAACACTCTTTTCTTTAGGAGCCTCTAGATTTAAAGGGGATAATATTTTAGACTTCCTAAAAGAATATAATAACTTTACTATTCTAGTATATTAGAATCTAATTAATAAAATTAAAGAAGTGTATATATATAGTATTTTAAATTATTTATTAGTAGTTAAATTTATTACTTATAGATAGTTTACTTAGGAGTTAATAAGATAGTAGTTAATAAAGGTCTTTAGATTAGTAGACCTAAATACATATTAGAACCTAAATAAAGAGATCTAAAACCTTACTATAGGACCTTATATTAATAATAGTAATCCTAGTAAGATAATATCCCTTTTAGTAATAATTTAAACCTTATAGTATAAAGTAAAAGCCTAAAGGGACACTAAGCTAGTAAATAGTAAGCTTATATATGTTATTTTCTAGTGTTTCTTATAAAGGGTTATAAGTATAGTTACTAAGAACCTAAGTTATAAAGTTAAAGATATCCTATTAAAGTTATAAGAAGATATTAAAAATATACTAGTAGTATAGTCTAGAGGGTAACTAGCCTTATAATAGCTCTTAGGAGATATTATAACCTAATTTATTACTATAGCGCTAATAATAATAAGGAAGACTCTTTTAGCTAAGCTAAAAAGTAATAAGACTACCTAGATAGTAGCCTTATTTAGTACTACTTCTATTAATATACTAGTATATAACTTTTAAGATATATTAATTAATAAGGCTAGTATATAAGCTAAAGTCTAGGTAGCTATATAGTAAGTCTTATAGCCTAAGAAGTTAATAACCCTTAATATTAGAAATCTATATACTTTAGTTTTAAGATAATAACCTAATTCTAATTCTTAGACCTAAAATAATAGTTATAACTAAGGCTAAAGAGGTTTTAGTTATAGTAGTAGTTTTAGATATAGTTAAGGTAAAAAAAAAGTAGTAGTAGCTTTTACTAAAGAACTTAAGGAGGCTAATAATAATACTATAATCTATTTTATATAGATAATATCTACTAGTTTTATAAAAGTATATAGTATATAATTATTAGCTATAAATAGGCCTAATAATATATTACTTAAGGTGTTTACTATTATTACTTACTATTTTAGTACTTTAGTGCTACTAATAACCCTAAAGTGTATATAAAAACTAGTATTATTAATAAGAGGTATAAAAAGAAATAGCTAGATAAAGCTATTATTATTTTTTATATCTTTATATACTTATAAGCGTTTAAGTTATAATTCTATATAATATATACCTTAGCCTAGAAGATATTTCTTTTCTTTAGTGGTAAGCTTAAGGCCTACTTAGCTTACTAAGTAGCCTAGCTAGAGTTAAATATATCTATAGATTAAAATAAATTAAAGAAAGTTACCTTTATTAAAGATTTTATAGATCTGTTTTATCTTATAATAATTATAGTATAAATAGAAGATATATATACTACTAAAAGAACTAGGCTTTCTAGTTAGAAAAAAGAACCTTATAAAACTTAATAATAATATTAGTTTATAAATTTATTTAATATTTAGGAATTATCTCTAAATATATTAGATTAGGTTATTAAGCTTAAAGATAATAATATAGCCTAAGTTAATAAGTCTTAACTAGTTCTGGTTATATAAGTAAGCTAGAAGCTATTAGATATTATTTTTAAAAGATTTATAATATAAAGAAGCTAAAGCCTAGTACTTAAGCTACTTTATAAGTAAGTAAATAATAAAGTCTTTATACTAAATAACTTTTTTTACTAGGTATAGCCTAAATATAACTATATAGTCTACTAGCAGGCTAAGGCTACTATTAAGGACTATAAAGCTAAGCTAGCTAAAGAGATATATAATATCTTTATAGCTACTAATAAGCACTTACTATAAGACTTTAATAAAGTAAGAACTTATAATAATATACTAAGTAAGTAAATAAATAAGTAGAATTATCTTACTAAGGTATTATTTATTTCTTTAATATTAAAGGTAATACTAAAGCCCTCTATAAAGGATTCTTAGACTTATTTAATTAGCTTTAAAATTAAGTTAATTAATACTATTTTTAAAAAGATAAATACTATTAATTATAAAGCTAATAAGTCTTTAATAACTATACTAAGGCGTATTACGCCTTATAACTTTATAGTAACCTATTAGTAGCTTACTATTACTTTAAGACACCTTAGTAACCTCCTAATTAGAGGTATTCTTAATAGTAGCTTTACTATTAATCTTATTAGTAAATATTTTATCTAATAAATTAGCCTTTAGAGTAGAATAATTAAAACTAACCTTAGGATTAAGGGTATTACTAATTAGATATATTATATTTAATTCTTAAGCATAATAATAAACAATATCTACCTTAAGGATAACTATATTAATAATATTAGTTTCTTTATGTTCTTAAATAAGACTTATAATAAGGATTTAGTACTTAGAGCCTTTTCTATCCTTCAGACCTATATATTATTAGAATACTTCTAAAATTAGATTATTAGCTAGTTTTAGTCTAAGAATATTAAAATCTATATTCCTCTTTTATTTTATATAAAGGGATTAACTACTAGGTTCTCTAACTTTATTAGTAATATAGACTAGTTCTTATAAATCTAATAAGTAAGATTACTTCTTATAGAGAAAGGGAAATAAAGGCTATTACTAAGATTCCTACTATAGTAATAAGTAATAACCTTCTAGAAACTAATTATACTATTAAAGAAAAAGAAAGAAAAGATTAATATAATATTAGAAAGTATTAAACCTTTAAAGTATATATACTAAGTCTAAGTAATATATAATATAGCTACTCTACTTATACTTAATAACATTAGTACCTAACTAAAATATAATAAAAAGATTATAGCTATTATAAAAGAGGATAGCCTTACTTTTAAAAGAATTTTTTAGTTAATAGTTAAAGCCTTAATATAACTATACCTATAATAGATTACCTAGAATATTATAAAGTTATTAAAATATATAGAAGTATATAATAGCTACTCCTTAGACTTCTAGTTCTATATTTATAGACCTAGAAAGAAGATAAGAACTAAGAAAGCTAGATAAAGACCTAAAGAATTAGCTTATAATAAGGGTCTTAATTTTTATAATAAGCTATATATAGCCCTTTATAATATAATTAAAAAGTCTAGAACTTTAATTTCTATACTATAAAAATCTGCTTAAGGACTTATAAAAGAATTCTATACTATATATAAAATAAGAAATAAAAAGATTAACTTAGTAAATAATATACTATTAAATAGATTAATACCTAAAGGTAACCTAGAATAGGAACTTAAGGCTTAAGAGGAAGTAAAAGTAAACCTATACCCTAATACTAGTAGCCTGTTTATAAACCTAATTACACTAAAGTTTTTAGATATTAAGAAAGGTTCTTAGTTAATAAAGAAAGGACTTAAAGCTATACTAGCTATAGTAGATTATTTACTTCCTTAAGAGGAAAATCTACTAGTAGTAATCTTATAGGCTAGGGAGAAAGCTTTTATATAGGATTTTACTTACTATAGATTATTTTACTTTTTTATTACTTTTTTATAGACTATTAAAACTATATCTTATAGTATATAGTAAGAAAGAAGTATTCTTATTTTATAGGCTTAAGAGAAGAAAGTTATTAAAATCCTAAAGGAACACCTAGAAAAAAGGCTATTTAAGTAAAGCTATACTATATATTAAAATCCTTTCTTTTTAGTCTATAAGAAAAATCGTAAAATATAGTTATTTAATTTAGCTATAAGGGTTAGTAATATAATAATATAGAATAGTAGACTTCTTCTTATAGTAGATAGCCTTTTAGAGGATTTTACTATATATTAGTTACTTTCCTTAATTAATATATTCTTAAGATATAACTAAGTCCCCTTAGACGCCTAAAGCTAAGATATAACTACTTTTATAATACTACTTAGCCTCTTAAGGTATTATACTTTACTATAAGAAGTAATAAATTTAGTAGCCTAGTTTATATGTATTATAATCTAGGTACTATATAATCTTATTTCTATATACTATAAAGCCTTTCTTAATAATATTATAATATAAGGACTAACTTCTAGGTATAATAATAAAGTAATCCTTACTTATTTTAGTATTTATAGATCTATCTTTAAGTATTTAATAAATATTAATAAGGTTTTAGTTAACCTTAAGTTTACTAGGTTAACTATAGCTATAGTTAAATCTAAGTAAGCTTTAATAGTAGTAACTATTATAGGTTATATTTATAGAACTTCTAGCTATAGCCTAAACTAAAAGAAAATAGTTAAGATCTATAAATAGCTTACTTATATTAGTACTACTAATATTAGGTCTTTTCTAAGTATTACGTCTTTTTACTAAATTTAGGTCTAAGATTTCTTTATAATAGTAAAACTAATTATATTAATACTTTAAAAGAATATATACTTTAACTAAAGATAGCTATAATAATAAGTAATAGACACTCTTAAAGAGAAATTAATAATAGCGCTTATACTAATCTTTATTAACTATAGTAAAAAAGGTAGCTAAGTTTATTTTATAGTAGACGCTAGCTCTAAAGAATAAGGTAAAGTCTTTATTTAATCTATTAGTAATAAAAAAGTAGTATCTTAGTTTAAAAGCAGAACGTAGGCTAGCGTAAAGCTAACCTATAATACTAAAAAAAAAAAGAACTTTATAGCGTCCTTAAAGCTCTAAAGTAAGTACGTAACTATTTATATATTTAATATTTCCTACTAGAAACAGACGCCTAAACCCTTATAGCCTAGCTAAATAAAGCTGCTAGTAATATTCCTAGTGCTTTAGTTATTTAGTAGATTATATAGATTTATATATTTAAATTTAAAGTCTACTATATTAGAGGATTATAAAATATAGCTATAAATAAATTATTATAAAAGCCTTATTAACCTTTTAATACTATAAATAAGGGAGTAGAAAAAGAAAAATAATTAGATTAATTCTTAGATATTCTTTACTAATATAAAGGCTAAAAGCTTCTTTAATAAAGCGTAGCTATATAGTAATAAGAAGTAAATAAAAGAAATTAGTCCTATAGATAATAAGCTTTTTAAATAACTAATTTCTATCTTATCCTCTATTTTAGATAATTTATAGGCCTATTTAATAAAAACGAAATATATTATATACTATTTATTTACTTAAAGACGTCTTCTAGGTATTTAACCTTTAAGATATAGTAATTTTAAAACTATAGCCTTAGGATTTATTATATAAAATTAACTACTTTTTATAAGGCCCTTAGTAATAGAACTAACACCTAGGTATATAATAAATAATATAAATTAATAGAAAACTTTTATTAAGAACACGTATTAAGAAAATAGCTATTATAATAAGGAATCTATAGTAAAAAGACTAGGAGACTAGTATATTTAGGATAGCCTCTACATATATATCTTAGAAATAGTTAAAAGCTACCTAGACTACTAGTTATAATATAGCTAGTAAATTAATAATAAATAAATCTACACTAAGCTAAAAGGCCTCCTATTTATAAGGATTTTTCTTAATATCTAGTAAGCTAATAAATACTACTTAGTTAAAAGTAAGGATTTACTCTTAAGATAGCCTAAAGTACGCTAGTTAAAGAAAGCTATATTAAAAGAAGTAGCTAGATTTATATAAAAGGATATTATTTATTACTATAGCCTTTATAGAAAGCTAATTATTAATAGTAGACTAAAGAATAAGGACTATATTATTACTTTTAATAAGAAGTATAGTATATAAAGAGATTTAGCTTCTTTATATAACCCTAAAGGTAGAAAAGCTATTAAGACTAGTTATTAACTAATTAGCTATACTTTATAAATATATATTAGGGGTTCTTAACTTAATCCTTAACTATATCTTCTTACTATACTATTTATAAACTAAATAAGTATTTAAACTTTAACTAGGTATAGTCCTTTTTATTTAATCTATAGTTATAAGGCAGTTATACTAATTAAAGCCCTAACACTAACCTAGAGGGTTTTAAATTAGTTATCTATAACTATATATAATAGGAAAATATAGATATAGCTTAAAGCTTTTTTATAGCTTAATAAAGACTAAGAGAAAGTAAGAGAAATAATTACTAAATAATATAAAAAAGTAGCTAAATACTATAATAGCTAATATAAGAATATATAGTGTAATAAAAGACTAGAAGTTAGTAATATAGTCTTAGTCTTTATTATAAAAAGGTCTATTAATAAGTCTGCTATTAAGAAGCTAGATTACTAATAGTAAAGTCCTTTTTATATTTACTTAAGAGCGCTAAACACCTTATTATATAGGCTAGTAATATTATCTAAGGATAAGATTATTAGGAGAACATATAGAGGTAATTAACTATATAAATTTATCTAAGTACTAAAAGGTTACTAGGAACCTATTAAGAAAGAGATTCTTAGATCTAATCTAGAAGAAAATATTATAAAAGTCTTTCTTATGTTTTAATAGATTATATAAAATAATAATAAAGTTATAAAAAAGAAAAAAAAGAACCTACTTTTACTAGAAGTTAATAATAAGAATAACTTACTTAGCGTACTAATTATAAGGCTATAATAAGATTTATTAAACCTAAAAGAAGTATATAAAAAGGTTAAAGGCTAGGTATTTAAAGTTACTATACCTTAAATAGATTTTATAAAAGGATATAGAATATATTTAAATAAAAGGACTAAATAATATATAATTTTCTTTATTACTATAATGTTTACTTTTTTATTTTTAGACCTATTTTACTATTTCTTTCTTATTTTCTTACTTTAGGCTTTCTCTATTTCCTAAATTCTTAATTTTAAAAAAGTAATTACCTCTTAATAAGTCTAAGGCTAAGTAATTAAATAAAAACCTTAGTAGAAAGCTATATTAGCTTTTAAAAGGTAAAGGTATAACAGGCGTAATAGAAAGAAGCCCTAAGGTAGAAGTCTACTACGTAAACCTTATACTTTTTCTTTAGAAGATTAAAGCTAAAGATATTAACACTACGTACCTTAACGGTTTAAAGAATATAAGATTAAGGAATGAGTAGTCTATTATATTTACTACTATGTCTTTCTTTTTCTTTTTATTTGTAGCTTTTTACTTTACTTATTTCTAATAGCTAAGGCTAAGAAACTAAATAAAGAAGTTACTACCTTTAAAGGTATTATAAATATTATTACTAGCTTAGTTAATAAATATAATAAACTTAAACTTAACTTACTTAAAGCTTATAATAAAACTAGTAAGTAGCTAAAAGGATTTTTAATTTAAGTTTACACTTACTAGACCTTTTATACTACTAACCTAATAAGTAAGACTAAATAAATTATTTATATAAGAACTCTTTTATAAAGAAAAGCAGTTCTTAGTATAAACCTTACTTAAAAGAGTTGGACAATTGCCGTTTGCCGATACCACGAGCTAAAGAACTTGCCCACACGGCCGGTGACGGGGGGGAGGCGCATTCTACCGAGAGCTCCATTGCCCTGTGTCTTAGCAGGCCGTCCAAGCACAGTGTGATATAATCGACCGGGCCTGGTATTCAATTAACATAAGAAATAAGAAAAGACTTAATAACCTAGTGCTAATATAAGTAAGAAGTATATTTTAAGACCTAAATAGCCTTATTAGTAAAATAAAAAATAAAATAACTAGTAGTAACTATATAACCTAAGCACTACTTATAGATAATATATAAGACTTATAGACATTAGTGTTACTAAAGAATAAGATTAGTAACTAGTATAGGATATTAGTGCTATTAAGTGCTATAACTATAAAAAGATAAAATATTTTATATAAGACTATAGATAGCTAAAGAGGCTATATAATAAGAACCTACCTAAGTATATATATAAGGCTAACGTTATAAAGAAAAAGGTTCCCTATAGGTAACCTTTATAGACTACTTACTATAGTAATAACTACTTTACTTATAAAGATAGTAAGGAATAAGTAAAATAGTACCTAAAGAAGCCTAAGAACACCACTAAGGCAGCCTAATAAGAATAGTTTATAATACTTAATATAAAAAGAGCTATAATAAAAGGACTTTATAATAGTACCTTAGAAGAAACTACTAGTATTACAGCCTAGGCTACTAAACCTATAGATATCTAGTAGATTAGCTAGTAGACTATAGTAATTACCTATTAGTATAGTAATAAAAGGAAATAAGTATTAGATATATAAAACTAAGATATTATCTAGAAGCTTATAAAGATGTATAACTAATTACTAATATAGCCTCCTAACCTGCTTAATATTAAGAAATTAAAACTAGTAAAAGAATAACTAAAGTAATTAATAGCTATATAAAGGAACTATAACTAACTAAAAGCATTTAAAGAAAATTACGTATAATAAATTACTAAAACTATTATAAGAGCTAGGAAATAATAAACCTAAGTAGTAAAGAATTTTAAAAAAGAGAACTAATAACTTATTAGTAAGCTAATCTAAGTATAGGACGCTATATAAGATAAATAGAACTAGCTATATATAAAAAAGACCTTAGAGACCTTTAATAAATAACTATAACTTTATACTAAAGTATAAGGTAACTACTAGAAATAATAGTAATTAGAATAAGACCTTTAATAAACTACTTATAAGGTAACTAAATTTAGTATATAACTAACTAAGATTATTACTATAAGTAAAAAAGCTATTATTTCCCAGGCTAGGACTTAATAAAGAATTCTAGACGTTATAAACTAAGATATCTGATAACTACTAAATAAGTATAATAAATAAATTATTTATAATATAGTTTAGGCTTTAGGATTATTATATAGTAAGCTATACTAATTTAAGTAATAACTTAATTATAAAATAAGTATTAAAGAGAGACCTTATATAATAGTAAGAATCTACTTTTAGTTATACTAACTACTAGCTTAAAATATTATTAGCTAAAAATTAATAGATAGCCTTAACGCACTTAAACTTACTTAAGGACTATAAGGAAAAGTATATATAACCTTAAGATAGGTTAGAATCCTAGTAGTTAGAAGAAAAAGAAACTAGGTTTTTATAACCTAGACTTTACTACTAAGAGCTAATACTATAAGAAACTATTATAGTAGAGGGAACTAGTTTTAATAAAGTAAAACCTAGTACTAAAAAGAAAAGTAATAAAGAACTTTTTTACTATAAACTAGTTCTACTAAGTAAGATAAAATAAAAAGTAGTAAAATAACTAATAAGACTAACTTAAGTAAACAAAATCTTAGTTAAATAAACTAGAATAAAGACTTAGTATATTTACTAATAGGCTACTAATATACTATTACTATTACTACTTATAAATAGTATAAAGTATAAATATAATAAATCTTATATTTTATAAATTAATATAATATATATACTTACTAAAATATATAACTATACCTTTTAAGGGACTTTAGGGGAAACTAATAATTAAACCTTTTACTTTTATAGTACTAAAGACGTTAACACTAAAGGAGAACCTATTACCTTAAACTAAGAACACTTAAGTTTTAGAAATTATAAACACCTAGCCTTAGAATACCTATTATATAAGAAGGTTTTCTAGATAAACTATATTTATAATAAGTATAGTATATATAAGGTAGCTATAGGAATTAACGCCTTTTACTTTAAAAGGATTAGTAAGAAGGTAATACTATAATACTTTATAAATAAAGAACTATATTACTAAATATTAAAGAATATAACTAATAAACTATTTACCTTAAGCTATACCTTTAATACCTACTAGTATAAATAATAAATATAACCTAGTACTAGTCTAACTACTAATATAATAATTACTAATATTATTATATAGAAAAAGTATAAATATAGTAAATTTAAATTAGGGAGGCTAGGACCTTCTTTAATTAGCTAAAAAGCTTAAGAGGCTAACTATAAGTAAGGTATAAGTAGCTAGAAGATGACTAAAAACCTTATATATTATAACTATAGAAAATAATAGTTATATTTCTTTATAAGTCTAACTAATTAAACAGCCTATATAGGTTATAATTAATAGTAAAGTATAACTAAACTTAATATTACCTAGATTAGTAAATAAGTAATAAATTATATAGATTTATAAAGAATAACTATACCCCCTATAAATAGTTAAAGGAGACAGCTGATCATACGAGTTACAGAGATGTGTTTACATTAGCCGCGAGCTCCACTATTTCTCAGAAACTTCGAGAGCAAGTCTTGTTCGGGCTGATTAAGTGAAAAGCAGTTTTGCGCGATAGGGGGCGGACAACCCTGCCGCACTCTCTTATCTGTCTCTTTAAACCATGCCTGGTTCATCAGGTAGAATATGATTCATATAGGGACGGCCTGTCCATGATGTCGTATTTTGACCGGGAAACTGCATCACCTTAACTCATAACACGTTCTTCCGTGTGTTAAGTAGCATCTACAATTTGATGCAAAGTGCGGCAGCTTCGAAGGCTCAGTACCCCGCTCTAAGCAATTTAGTCACGTGGGGGTTTCCAATTCTCGTCCTAGCATCCCCATTGCGCATTAAGTCCCTAGCTTTATGAATAAGTCTAGTATAGTAAAGAAATTATTAATAAGAAGATAGTATACCTCTTAATAAATATTATAGGCTATAACTAATAACTAAACTTTAATATTACTACTATAAGAAGATTTAATATAATATTAGGAATTGCTTAGTTAAGGAAATATAACCTAGATATTAGCTAGAAGTCTAGCTAACTTTAGTAAAAGGATTTAGCTATAAGGTAGCGTTATACGCTATAGCTCCTAAGTAAATTAAGGAAATAACTAAAGTATATAGTGTTTATCTAAACGATTAAACTTATAAAAGATAAGTAATTTAATTTATAAATAATAAGTAATAAGAAAAAGAATAACTCTTAGTGATACTTAAGATTTATTAAAGATATAATAAACTATTTACTAAAAAACTAGAAATAAGACTACTAGAATATAGTCTATATAACTATAAGATTAAGCTATTACTAGGAATATAACTAAGGTTAAGCTAATTTATAAACTTAACCTAACTAAGTAAGAAGCTCTTAATAAATAGCTAGATAACAACCTTAAGAAAGGCTATATTAGACTATTAGACTTACTAGTAAGATATCTTATCTTACTTATACTAAAGAAGAATAGTAAACTATAACTATATATTAACTATTAAAAACTTAAAAAATATAATAAAGAAGAACACTTACTAACTCCTACTTATCTTAAAACTATAAGATTTATTATATAAAGTAAATTAGTTTACTATACTTAATATTAAAGAAGCCTATAACTTTATTAGAATTAAAACAAACAAATAGAAAATAGTATTTTAAATATAGTAAGGCTTATTTAAAACACTAGTTATATCTTTTAGACTTATAAATATATAAGCTACTTTTTAGACTATAATTAACTATATTCTATAGGAAAAGCTAGATATTTTTATTATCTATTACCTTAATAATATTTTTTTTATCTTCTTAAAGAACCTTAAACAATATAAAGAATATATATATTAAGTACTTAATAAACTCTACCTTAAGTAAGATCTAGGTATAAAATCAAAATATATAGGTAGTCTAAGACTAGCTTATACCTAAGAACGTTAAGAATATATAATTATTGTTAAGACTAATTAACTTTTATTAATAATTCCTTAAAGATTATATAAAAAAGACAAGACTACTTTAATAACTTATATATAAGAATATAAAGTTTATCTACACTAAGAAATATAAGAAGGTATTTAATAGAATTAAGACCTTAGTCTTTTTAGAACTATTTACTAAGATTCCTAACCTAGATAAACTATTTAAAGTTAAGACTAACGCTTTAGACTTTACTATAAGTAGATAATAAAAGTAATAAAATAGATAGAAACTATATTTATATATATATTACTTTCAAGCCTTTTGTAAACTTAAGTTAAACTACTAGATTTATAATAAAGAAGTAATAGTAATTATTAAAGTATTTTAAAAATAAAGACTACACTTATTAGAAACTAAACACTAAGTTCTAGTATATATAGACTATAAAAGCCTCTTACACTTTATAACCTTAAAGGTTCTTAATAGATAATAAATTAAATAGTTAGAGTTCTTATTAAAATATAACTTTATAATTATTTATTATAAAAGAATAAGAAATAGTAAAGTAGGTACCTTAAGTAGAAAAATAGACTATAAGGTCTTAGTCCTAAAGGGAATAAAGGTTATCCTTAAATATAATAGTAATAGTAATATTATACTCGCCTAGAAACTTATTATAATTAGTAGATATAGTAATACTAATATAACTAGAAGAATAACGTCTAATTAGATTTATAAAATATATAGCGCTAGCGTATATAGATACTAAGGAATTATAAAGATACTTAGAAAA
>NW_007361206.1:0-18887 GCF_000149035.1 Colletotrichum graminicola M1.001
CTTTTAGAAATAAGTAATTCTAGCTCTCTAAAGATAAGTAGTAATAACTTAAAACTTTACTTAATGTTTCTAAGATCTTTTTTATCCTTACTAATTTACTTAGTAGAGATATACTTATAGATATTTTATTTACACTTAACCTTATAAAGATAGCTTATCTTTATCTTAAGAGGTGCCTAACTATAATTTAAAAAAAAATAATATCTAAGAACTAGCACTAAATAGATCTATTATACTATACTATTTAACTTACTATAAAAAAGCTTAAAAAGTATAAAGCTTTATAAAAAGAAGATAAGGCTATTTATACTATTAGTCTCCTACTGTCCCCCCTTAATAAAAGATAAAAGGAAAGCTATAATACCTAGTTTATAGGTCTTAACTATTACTAAGGCCTTAAGTAAAAAGCTATTACTAAAAGCTTTAAATAAGCCTATATAAAGACTTACTATATAAATATTCCTTAGAGTTTAGCTTCTTTTTCCTTAGTAATAAGCTAATTAATTTATAGTATTACTACTTAGACTTTTAAAAGCCTATAGAAGTAGGTATATAAACTAACGCTTTTACCTCTTATAAATATTATATTTATAATAATCTTTATAATAATTACTATATTAATCTTTATATTAATCCTTATAATAATATTTATACTAATTATATTTAGTTTTCTATAGTGTATTATAGTGCCTCTAAAGTAATTAGGAGTTTCTTTAAAAAATATAAGTAGAAATCTTCTTTATTATTACCTTACTAATACTACTAGGTAAACGTTTAACTAAGACCTTTTTTAGTTTCTAGCGCTATATAGAATAATTTCTAAAGTATACTAGCTTTTACTAAATAGCTTATAACTTTCTCTATATAATACTAACTTTAGTACTACTAAAGTAAATATTTAGCTATAGTTAATATATTTATTACTATTTACGCTTTAATATAGTAGTAAAGACTATTAAGGTATAGCTTATCTTTATAATTATATAGCACTAGAGGTAGTAGCTGTTTTTTAGTGTCCTTAAGCTATTAATACCTAAAGAGTATTAGCTTACTAAGGTTATAAGGGAGTATAGTTAAACTATTCTTTAAGGATTTAGCTATAAGGCCCTTATAGACCTTATAGAGTTATATACGTTTTAGTAAATAGTATAAATTAAGCTTAATTATAATATTATAGTTAAGGGATCTAAAGAGGTTAATATTAGTACTTAGGAGTTACTTCCTAAGCCTAGTTTACTAACGCTAGTATTAAAGCTATTATTACTTAGTTCTTAGGCCTTATTAAGCTCTCTTTTTATAATTACCTAGAGTTATAGCTTTTAGTTTAAGGGTCTTTTTTATTTTTAAGATAAGTCTAATATAGATAGTAGTAAATAAGGATTACTATTAAAGCGCTAAAAGAGGTAGATAATATATATCTTATAGAGATAGTTTCTAAATTATTTTTAAGTCTTTATAATAATCTATATATTAATTATAATTAATATTATTAATCTTTATAATAGCTATATAAAGTAAATTAATATTATTAATCTTTATAATAGCTATATAAAGTAAATTAATATTATTAATCTTTATAATAGCTATATAAAGTAAATTAATATTATTAATCTTTATAATAGCTATATAAAGTAAATTAATATTATTAATCTTTATAATAGCTATATAGAGCAAATTAATATTATTAATCTTTATAATAGCTATATAAAGTAAGTTAATATTATTAATCTTTATAATAGCTATATAAAGTAAATTAATATTATTAATCTTAGTAATAGCTACCTTTAAGTCTTTATAATAATCTATATATTAATTATAATTAATATTATTAATCTTAGTAATAGCTATATAAAGTAAATTATATATTTTAAAGTGTACTTACTAGAAGGCCTAGAGCCAGGTGGTATATAAATTTAGAGGCTTATAATTTAGATATCTATAATATTTATCCTAAAATCCACTCTATAACTGTAATATCTAGACCTATAATTAAAAAATATCTATTTGGATTTAACTATTTTACCTATAGATTACACTTACTTATAAAATCTATATCTATAGGATCTATTAACTATATGGATATATCTACTAGATCTATAGACTGTGTTATAGGGAAATCTATATAGATATCTATAGATATTTTTAACCCTAAATATAACTACTATACTATAGCCTACTATAGAAATTACTTATTTCTCTTATACTTTATTTATACTATATTAAGCTATTATATAGGTTTAGTAAAAAGAAATTAAGGTTTAGTTATATAAATAACTATAGGATTTTTTATATTAATAAAATAAAGTATAAAAGTAAGTAAGTAATATAAGACCTCCTTAATAAAGTAATAGTATAGGGTAGTAAAAATAGTATTTTTTTTAATATAATAAAGACAAAAGTACTATACTTTTTATAGTAAAGGACTACTAAGAATCTAATAATATAACATAGGGAACATAAGGTTTTTCCCTAGAACTTTATATAGTAGCTAAAAGTATTCCTAGACAAAAAGCTTAGTTTTAAAATATATGTTAAGACAAGAGCAGTAATAGCCTAGGTAATAGTAAAATATATCTAAGGCCTTAATAAAGTATATAAAGGAGCCCCTTTACTAAGTATAAGAAAAGTAGTATATACTATTATTATCTCTAAAGTACTATATACTATAGAAATTTAGTACCTAAAAAGAAGCTATTGAGGATATAAATATTTTAATAGCTACTTAATAAAGGTTATATATAAGCTTATTAGTCTTATTAATAAAATATAAAAGGCTATAAATAAGGCTATCTAAGGCTACTTATTAGTATAGTAAACTATACTAACTATAGTCTTTACTAAAAAGGCTAGTACTTTTTTAGTAAAGCTCTTTTTTAATATAGTATAATAATAATATAGCCTATAGCTAAGTACTCTAGACAATAGTTACTTACTTATAGTATATATTATAGTATACCTTAGAATAAACTAAAAAGGGAGTAAAGTATACTTAATAATCCTTATAGATATAGTAAATAGTATATCTATATTCCTTTACCTAAAACTATAAAGTTAATTTTATAACATAAGGTTAATATATAAGGTAAAAAAGTAAAAGAAAAGGTAAGTAATAAAAGACTATAAGATATAAAAGGTAAATATATTACTAATATATATAATAGTATACTTAAATAGCTTATAAGTAAAGTATATAAAGATAAGGTATAGCTATATAATCTTTAAAAGGCTAAACCTAGTTTATATAGGCTATAACAGACTACTAAAGAGTAAAGTATATAACACTAAGGTAAAGAAAGCTTAGTATAGATTAAAAGAGGCACTATAGTATAATAGGGGTACTAAAGATATTATAAGTATTATAGTCTACCTAGATAACTCTATAGTTATCTATAGGCTTAATAAAGCCTCTATAAAGTTATTACAAAAGGTAATTTTTAACTTTATATATATAGTAAACAAAAGTATAATCCTAGTAAATATATACTAGGTCCCTAGATATAAAATAATTAATAGTAATAAGATAACTAATAAATTAGTAAAGGATAAGGTAAAGATATACCTAGTAGACCTTAAGATATACCTAGCTACTTATAGCTATATTAAGTACTTACTAAAGGTATAAAAGAAAAGAGTATTTATAGACTAGTAAGATATAAACTATATAAAGGTATATAGACTACTATATCTAAAGGCTTTACTTAAGCCTATAAAAAAGCTTTACTTCTTTACTTATACTAAACTTTACTAGCTAATTACTATAAAAATAAGATATAGGGACTTTATAGCCTACTATAAATAGTTTAGTTATAATAAAGTAAAGGTACTATATAGTTATAGTAATAAAAAGATACTAGTATATTTATTATAGTACTAAAAAGTAAAAAAGAAAAATAATATCCCCTTTAAAAATTAATAAAAGTATATAACTACCTAACTATTAAAGGACTACTACTAGTTTATTAAATACCTTAGTAAAAATAACTTTTTTAATAAAATATACCCTTAGTACTAATATATACTTACTTTATTATATAGTAATATTATTACTTTATAGCCTACCTTTAGATATATAAGGGTATAAGCCCCTAGTATAGGCATTTATTAAATAGTTAAGAACTAAAGATAATACACTAGGCTTTATTATAAGTAGCTAAATAGCCTTAATCTTATACTATACTATAATAAGTAACTACTAATAATAGCTAACTTTAACTATATTAAAGTTACTAAGTATAACTATTACCTAAGGTAATAGGTAGCCTTTAAGAGGCTACTAGCTACTTAACTACTTTACTTTTATTTTTATCCCCTTTTTTACTCCTCTCTTTTTTCCCCCTTTTACTTTTTTTTTTTTCTCTTCTCTTTAACCCTTGCACAAGAGTAAAGTATAGTAGTAGATAGACTAATACTATAAAAACAGTACCCCTTAGTATATATAATACAAAAGGGGTACCTCTAAATAACATAGATATATAAGTAGTACTATACACTAAGGTATATAAGAACCCCTAGGAGACCCTTACTAAGAGGACTTCTAGGGATTTCTATATAGACCTTAGCTACTAAAGTACCTGTAGATACTTAATAGCACAAAAGGACTAACAGTTTAACCTCCTAGAAGGCTAGCTAAATAGGTAATAATAAAAAAACACTAGCATTTGGCATATAGGCTATAAAAGGCTAGTAGATTATTTATAGTCTATATTGTTACCTAGTAGCTAGTTACTCTAGGCGCCTTTTGTCCTAGTAAGGAACGTCCTAGCGTTAAATATATACACATATACACACATACATACATACACACACACACGTAAGGCTGTAATAATAGTGGTAATAATAATAGCTAAATTCTATACTCTTAAGAGCTAGTAAAGTTATAGGGGATATATAGACATAGCTTACCTCTCTGTGTAAGTTAATATAGGTAGTTGATGTCTTTTTTTACACTAGATAGTAACTAAGGAATATAAATAATGCTGCTAATAATAGTCTTGTGGCCTTGCTCCTCTTGGCTCTTATGCCTACGCGTATTGTTGAGAGGAGGGTTGTTTAGTGGTATACTTTTCTTAATAAGAAGTCCCTTGCGGCTGGTCTTAAGGCTGCCTCTGCAGCAGTGGTCCTATAGAAGGAGGAAGCTAAAGTATGTATTACAGTAGCCTGCTAAGCGTTAAAGGAGCACTGCTGCCACTAGTTCCTGTTAAGCGCATCTATAAAGCGGAGGCTAGAGAATGCTGGCCAGCTGCCCTTGGAATAGTTCAACGTCTTACGCAACTAGTTTAGTATAAACCTAGCTGATGCTAGGCTAGTGTATGAGGAGCTTTGTCTAGAGTAGCTTAAGTATACGCTGCAGTTTGGGTTAGCACTAAAGGAGAGCCTTTATTAGGGCAAGGGCCAGGTCAAAGATGTAGGGGGTTCATTAATAAGCAAACAGCAGCCCGAGATGGAAGAGGACGGCGTTTAGAGAGGTAATAGCTTTCATTCTGACCTTGTTTAGTTAAAGTAACTATTGAACCAATGATACATTCTGGTCGCCGAGTCCCGCAAACAGCCACCACCACATGGTTGCCTCGTCCATTGTGTGCACGTTATTAGAAGGTTAGAAAGAAGATAAGCCGTGTTTTTGCTTGATGACACTGACCCGGCCTTTCCTCTTAAGCGTATGGCTGATGATGTCTTGTAAGTCTCAAAAATATCAATAAATCTGCTGTATATTACCAAGATTAACTTCTTCCCGATACAGGAAGTCGCGAAGGTATTACGAATTTCCAAAAAGGAATCTCGCGTTAAATATACACAATTACGGTTAGAGATCTCCAAGCTATTTTGAGCGACTGTTTCCGACCGTGTGCGTTCGGACCCTACTCGTATGGCCCAGGTTTTGATCAACTTTTAAAGCACGAAGACCTTCTTACCATGATCTTCCTATTAAATCTGACTGCTTACTGTCCAATTTTCATCATATCAAACGCCATACGCTTCTCCGAGAAAGCATACACTAGGAAAGTTACATGCAATATCGATGGTTTAACCTCGATACCCACCCAAACCAATCTCGAATCATCTATCTGATACTATCCGTCTCTGACACGGGAGTTGGTTTGACTGCTGAAGAACAAAGCAATCCGTTCCAGCGATTTGCTCAAGCAAGTCCGAAGACTCACAGCGAATATGGCGGGTCTGGACTTGGTCTGATAACATTTATGGCCCTTGTTCACGTCAGAGGGCACTAAGTATTAATACATAAATTTTCAATAAGTCAAAAACTGATAGATCTATTAGGCAGACAGATTTGCATAAAGTCTAAGAAAGGCAAAGGAACACGAATAGCTTTCTACATCGCCGTGGAGCCTGTGGTGGAGGACATTTGTCATCCTGCCGCCCCCTTGTTTGATGTAAATTTGCAGCGCTTCATGAATTCCTGTGAGCCTGGTGCAAAACTCTCCACGCCTCATAAGGAGAAGAAGCCAGTGATAGCCAGTCTAACAGCTTTCGCTATCAAATCGGATCAACTTGATGTTCTTCTTGTAGAAGATGATCTCATCAATCAAAAGGGATTATGCAAAGAGCTGAAAGATGCCGGGTTCATGAGCCCAATTGCCAATAATGGTCAAGGATGCGTTGATATGTTGGAAGGGTTTGTTCTTCGGAATAAACCAATCATCTTTGACATCATTCTGATGGATATTGAGATGGTAAGAAACAAAGCTTTCCAAGGAATCTGTATCCTGAATATTTACTAATATTCTCTTGATGCTGCAATTGACTTTATAACCTTATCTTTCTTACATGGTTAGCCATTCTTGAACGGAATCGAAGCAACAGCAAGAATCCGCGAAGTGTAAGTAACACAAATTTGGACACGTCGGTTCCCAATCATAGCAGGTAAAAACTTGGACGTCGTAGCATTAGCTGACATTCACCCCATTGAACGCCCTTGTGCTAACTGTGTCATCTGGTAACTGGCAATGCTCATCAGGAGCACAAAGATAAGGCTTTGGCAGCCAGAACAGACAGCTTTTTGTGAAGTCTCATGACAAGAATGGTAAAACAATTCTATTGTTCCGATCAGAGACGTCATATCAATTGGACTATCCAGATCTACTTGAAGCCATCCGTATTGCATTCTCACAGTCTGCTCCTCGAGCATTGAACACTTAGGAGCATCATCCAGGGCATGTGAGTGGAATTTCAGCGGGCCTACATCTTTGCCAGGCGCTAATATGTAGACTTTGGCGTCAGCTTTCTCCTTGAAGCTTCGAAAGTCGACTTTAAGATCCCAGCGAACCTCGTGAACCCGCCTTTCTCAATTTTAACAGTAAATGACTCATATAACTGGTGAAGCTGGTTCGGAATATTGATTCTTGACCCATGTGAGCAGTAAGTCTTGACAAAGACATGCTGGCTTGTGCTTATTCGCTTTAAATACAACAGTTGACAAGGCCTGAAACTCTCAGCTGTTACATTGACAAACACAATATTTCAAATGTCAGAAAGAACCATAGATGGTAGTCCTATCTTGAAGACTGCTAATTCGGTGCGCAAATCGCATCCAAGTTCACCAACACAGACATTACAACACGCCACTCTCCCGCCTATATCATCTTTGAACAAATATCAACCAGGAGTCAATACCACCAGGGCTACGAATCTTGCCAATAGTGCTTTTAGAAAACGTCCCAGTATAGTTGGTGCAAGCACGGCCAGCAAATTGAAGAAGCACACAACATCAGGAACAAACGCATCTGGATTAGCATCAAGTAATACTGCAAATTTAGCTGTCAAGCATGAACCTAGATCTTTAAAAGTTCCAGTGTACAAGATACACAGGTCAAGCATAGATGCATTGACAACAACGAACAGTGAAGATCAACATACAAATTCGAGGAGATCCCGATCACCCCGCTTTCATGAGAGGTAACTATGATGATGATGTGGATGGAAGAAACTTGATAGAAGACGTTGGAAAGTCACAGTCGTCAAGATTGACGGCTCGCGGTGAGACAGGGAGGAAGAGAAAAAACGAGGCAGGGGAGGAGTTCTTGCGGCGCTGTCAGTCGTTCGATCCAGACATTGTGCAAGATCAGTAGTCATTGCCAATACCATTAATAGACAGGGCAGGCGGGGCAGGCGTACGCCTGGCTGTAAACGCAGCTTGTAGAAGGGGCCTATAGATACTTCCTTCTACCTTTCCTAAGATGTAGGCTACTAGCCTGTGCTAAGTGGTCTACTACGTATATATATACACTTCCTTCTAGGTACTAATAGGCAAGCTACACCTGTGTCTGTGGCTGTGTCCTTAGTGTAGAGGCAGTAATCTGCCCTGGATTAATTGATTAGCTAGCGCGCGCGCCAGCAAGTCTAGTCACACCAGTCCACACACTTAGTGTACGTAAATTGGATTAGATCAAGCTTCAGCCTCAGTATTTGCACACATGATCTGTGCTGGCTTTAGAGTATTGGCGCGACGCGGCTTTGAAATAAGTGACGATATGTATTTGATTCTTGGCTGGATTCTTTGGAATCGCTAGTCTAGTCCACCGCTGCTCTTACCTCCAGGTCGGCGGCATAATGGGTTCGTCTTTCACGGAGAGTAACTTGGTTGTCGACAATCTCGGGAGAAGCTGTGCCAAAAGAGTCTCTTGGGTCAAAGGCTGGCTGGGATTTGTCCAAGTCAGACAGTCTTGGCGCAGAATTTGTAGCTAGCCTAGACATTAAGCAGAAACAAGACTTCTCCTTCTCTGACTTGTCCATCGCGTTGGCGTCTTCCTGCTTAGCAGACTCCTTGGGGCATAATGCATCAAAACAGGCATCTGCTTCCCTTTTTTTCTCATCTGGTTTGACCATGACGAAAAAGAACCCTCCCTACCCCCTCCTGGTGGTGAAACTAGGAAGAAAAAGGCCGCTAGCAGTGTCAGGAAGCTAGTGAAGCTGGTGGCCAGAGGTTATGCAATTGCCCCCCTCTTGCCCATGTCTACGAACATGGAGGACTGGTGAACGGGAGATAAGATGGCATGACGTCAGTGCTAGGAGAAGCAGCTGGTAGGGAATAGCAACTACTAACTTTGGCTTAGTCTATATCCTTAATAGGAACAGACCATAACCAAGGAAGCAACCTCCATATCGAACCTCATTGCCTGCCCAATAGCACGCCAACGGAGCTGGTGCAATAGGGAAGAGGGGGGAGAGGCCAAGATTGAGTGCATAATGGGACATGGCAACACCAAGTGCGTACCGTCTGTTGGCGACATGGTACGGACTCACCGCCCGGCGGAAAGGTCCAATACGTCCCTTCTGCACACTTACTTTACCCACTCACTCCATCACCAAAAAACCATTCGGCCCCATCGCGATAGGTAACAGTAATACCAGCCTAGACACCCTTATAAAGCAAAGAAGACGCCGTTAAGAAGGCAGCAGTAGTATCAACCGTAACATGCACTTTAGTAACCTTAGTCCTCCTTAAAGAACTCTTTATAACATAGAGGCTAAGAATCCTATAATATAATAAAAGTTAATAGTAAGGATAATAAACATAATAATAACATAAGGAAAGTTAACTAGATCCACCTAAGCTACAGGCATAACTGCAAGCAAATAATAAGTAACTAACGCCAGAGGAAAAGGCTGCACTATCGGCATACATCATTAATATCGTCCTCAGGTTACTGACGGAGGCGTCAAAGCCTGCACCTGCTGCGCAATCGACGACCCAAAACACCCTATCAAAGTGAAAGCTCAGGCGATGACCTGCAGAAATCCCCTAGCAAGCGGATCCTGAGACTATCGAATCCGATGACGGCTAACGACCAGCCCGCTCTAACAGGCAACGCCCTGAACCACCTGCTTATCCAATATCTTATGACTACCACCGGCTCTTAGTAGGTACATACCCACTGTAGGTGCCTCATGCATATACCTCGCCGCTTATCTCTTGACCTTGTCGCAGATGACGAACGCCGTTCGTCCCTTCCCACGTTAACTTCACGCCTAATGAGATAGAGGCGTTAGGAACAAGAACCTAGTAATCCTGTTACAAAACCAGAGCTTCTCACCATCATACCGCCAGGGCTTAATTCACTAGGAGTCTTGGCACAACGAGATCAAGTGGCGATAAGGGATAAGGGATGTGCTACATGAGTTAGCTGACAAGCAAAAAGTCAAATGAGCTTCTAGAGCAAGGGTATCTATCGAGAACACAGGGTCGGAATGGCCATAACACGTCGGAAGGACTACAATACGGATGGATGCATCACAATGATATGGATGGGTGCATCATGGGATGCAGATGGTATTTACTTGCTACCTACCGTAGATGCAGGTTCATTGCCGAATCAACCCTATATTCTGCTGATTCTTTTTTAAATTACAAACCTCAAGTATCCGTCGGCTTAGATCAAGCTTGCCGGTGCTGGCCTTGACTCATACGCACAGTGCATACGTCTCGGAGGGGCATCACATCACAACTGCAACCAACAATCGCAGACAGAATCATCATGTGTCGTCGCCCCAAGTTGCCTCTGCCCTAAGAACCGTCGTAGGCATCACTTTCTTCACCACCAGCCAAGTCCCATACCGTGCTTATGATAATTGCTGGAAATTCCATCCCTATCCTACCTATCTACACGTGGGCGATAGGGTAGTATGAATAGCCCATCAGCTCCTTCGCTTATCTAATGCTTCGTCTTGCGTCACGCGGAGTCCCTACTATCACCTGTCATCGTCAGTCATGTCCATAAGCTTCATCCCGCAACTTTAATACGCAACATTAACATGTAATAGGGCACTAGGTGTAGAGATATAACGGGAGAATTGCTACAGTTCATCATGCGTAGGCTCTTTTTGGGACGTGACCAAGGTACGCACAGCGGGTAATACCTTGCTTCGTATACCTAGGTAGTCGTTTCTATCATTATCCACCATCACTTAGGTACACATGTAGATCGTCAGCAAGACTAAGCTAGATATGCCTCACAGACTAAACAATTAAGATAGGGCATACATCCAGCTGTTACCACATTAACTAAGGCATTAACAGAAAATTATAGCTAGCTCTACTATTATAAGTTATAAGTTATTACTAGGAGACGCTAATAATATATTAGCTAGTATAGTTCTTTTACCTATAATTAAAAATAATATAATATAGCTAAGATTTTATAAATACTATATAGATTACTAGTTATTCTAACTAGGATCTTATTAAAATATACTAACTAAAGGGGTAAGGTGCTAGGTATAAATACTATAAAGAGCTATTTATATCCCTAGATAAAGATACCTAGAAGGAAGCTAAGTGCGTTACACTATAAAGCTAGGTTAAGGTCCTAAAGACTTTACTACTAATATACTTACTAAGTTACTATCTACTATATCCCCTTAATAGTATCTTTACTTTAAGCCTTAGTCTTAATAGATATAAATATAAGGTCTTATATTAGATTACCTTAGTTAGTATAGTTTATAAAGTCACTAGGATAGCTAGCCTTTAATATAGCTATAGCACTTACCTTAGTGCTTATGAGGTCTAAGTAAATAATTATATAGTGGTCTACTATTAAAGTAGGGGTGTTAGCTAGCTTTTATAGCTTAACTACTTTAGTAAATATACTATAGCTGTTTAATATTAGTCTTATAAAGTCTTAATAACTACTAAATATAATATATATTAGTATCTAAAGTTAATAAAGCCTTCCTTATTATCTAGGTAGTAAACTTATAAAAGTAATAGACTATAAACCTTTTAGTTTTAAAAAGATTCCTTTTTTTAGTTAAAATTATATTATATAATATAATAATAAGTTTAAGCTATAAAGCTATATAAGGAATACTAAGTTAATTAAAATCTAATATCTAAAGTAATAGTAAATATATTAAGGGGGATATTAAGAGATAATAGCTACTAATTATAGTAAAAGTTATTAAATATTAAACTTAAAGATAGCACTATAATTAGAAGTACCTTATCTTTAGTATTAGTAAGTAAAATATACTTTTTATTTTTAATATATATAATATTATTATATATATTTTAAAAGGCTAGTAGTATTATATCTCTATATAACATAAAGTTAGCCTAAATAAACCTTATCTCTTTAGTGTATACTTTTTAGATCTTCTTACTTAGAGATAACTTACTAGAAGTTAATAGTAACCCCCCCTAGCTAGCTAAGCTGCTAGTCTAACTAAAAAAGTTATTACGCCACACAGCCTAGGCTAGCTTTTGTTAGAGCACAGACAGCTATAAAGTTATGTCCTTAAGGCTATCTAAAAATCTAGCCTATAAGATATTATCTTTATTTATATTTTATTATATTAGAATATTAGGTTCTTTAGCGTTATTATTAAGTAGGTGTTTACTAGCTAAGGGCGCTATATCTAAACTTAGAGGTAAGATAAGACAAGCTAGTAAGTTCGCTTCATGCTATAAGCAGGCCTAGACTATTTAGATATACTTCTGGCTATAGCTGCTGTTGTTATTATTATCGTTGTTACTGTTGTCCTTGTTGTGGATTGCACGTTTGCGCTTAAATGCTGGGGGGATGGCGATAGCACCGTTAAAGGCTTTGTGACAGTTCTTTGCGCAGGTAACGGCAGTAAGCCAGTCAATTACCGCATCAGTGTTAGAGTAAAGCATGCCAAAAGTGTAGAGAATTGATAGTAGCGGCTTCGGGGGCTAACTAGGGCATTGATGATGTTGTTGATGGTGATGTATGTCGGCCGTCTATTTGGATGGCGGGGCTATTGTTTGCTGCCTCAAGGGGCTGGTTGCGAGGGACAACGCGTCAAATGGAGCCGGTGTCCGTGCTTGTGGAAGCTGAGGGACCCGCATAAACCCACTCAGACTATGGCGGCCCTATGACGAGATCTGATAAGCGATACTGATATCGATAACGATAATGATAACATGACCGATAAGCATTCAGGTCCATAGATAAGCACGTCTGTCCCACTCCCATCAACCCAAATCTGTGTCGATTCCCTCGATCAACCCACACCCAGCTGAGTCAATTGAGCCGCAACCCTCAGCCAGCTTAGAAACTTCGGGCTTCCTAGCGAGTTTATACGATGTCAAGCGGGCTGGAATGGGTGAGATTTGCGTCTGCTACTAGCATTCTCAACCATAGAGTGTAGCTGGAACGGGCGCACATCTCCTTCATCGCAAGCGGCAATTGTGCAACACCATCCACAACTGGGATGTGAAGGGAAATGAAGAAGCACCAATTGAGAGACAATCTTAACACGTACTACTTCTGGCACTCTTTATTCTCTGTTAAGCAAGGCTGCTCTGTCAGTTGACGCGGACGCGCACCTGGCGCCGGCGATAACAGCAGGAAGCGTGGTGTTATGACGCGGGTAGATTGGTGTCCACGCACCACCACATTGATAACAATCGCCACAGGTGTGCAAAGCCACCTCCGTTGCGCCACTTTACAGTAAAGGTTGTGTCTGTGCTTCACAAGAGAGTGTGCCCCGCCTTGAAAGAGTACCGCACCAGGAGGTAGGTACCGCACTAAAAAATGTACAGCACCGCATGTACTGCGGCTAGAGACGGCACAACAGAGGGCGTGCTACACCCAGCAAGTGGGTACTGCACCAGAAATATTGTCAAAGTGGACAAAATTGTCAAAGTGGGCAATTGGCCAGAAATGCACGGTCGCTTGTGGGGCGATTGGCCGCAAATGCACCAGTCATCTCTCGGATGGATTTCTCCACCCAAATCAAGGGAAAATAATGATCCGTGCATTTGCCCCTTACAAAAGGGGCCGATTGGCGATCGCCGCGTAACATAGTAGTAAAAACATACATAACAGAACAATTAATTAATACAGGGTATTACTACTAATTATATACTTTAATAATTAATAGTCTAATTAATAAGTTACTAATGAATGTTATTTAAAGTGTTATATAGTATATATATAATATATACCTTATTAGTTATAATAACTAATAAATTAACTACTTAGTATGTTATTCTTAATAGCCTAGCTAATTAGTACCTATAGATTATAGAGCTTAAGTAAAAGGCTTATAAATATAAGCTATAGGCTATAATTAACCTTAACATTAATAATAAATACTATAAAACTATAGAGGATATTATTAACAGATAGCTAAAAGAGCTAAATATTACTAACTATTTAATAACTTAAAAGGTAATTAACTAATAGACCTAGAGTAACTTAGTAGCCTAGACCTAGTCTTAGACTTTATAAGTAGCCTCTGCTGCCTAGGTAACTAAGCTAGCCTATCTTACTAATATAGGTATTAAGTAACTTAAATATAATAAAAAGGTCTATATCTACTGCCTATATAAGTAGGAAAAGGCTAAAAAAAATATTAATAACTTTATTAACTATATATATTTAACTATAAATCTAAAGCTTAAGGTAAAGTACTATAATAGTAGTAAGCTACTATATAAGTAAGTAAAGAACCTTAAGGCTAAAGTAAGTATACTACTTTATAAAGTAAAGGATATATTATAGGCTAAGGCTATAATATATATAGTAAGGCTTTACTTACTATAATATATATACTTATGTACACCTATACTTAGCTAGTACTTAGTTAGTATACTTATTTAATACTATATATATAAAGTATACACTATAGAATAACTTTTTTTTTAGCTTAGATTAATTATATTAAGTTACTATATACTTATTAAAAGGTAGTATTAACTCTTTATATATCTAAGCTTATAATAAATAAATTAGATAGTGTAGTAACTACTATACTTATATAATAACTTTATAATAAAAACATAGAGTTAAGAAGTACTTATATAGCCCTTTATACTAAAGTAAAAGAATTATATTATATATAGGTAAGTATATATAATATACTTACTTATAATAAGAATACTAAAGCTAAAATAGTAGCCTAGAATATAGCTATAGCCTATACTATAGTAATTGTATAGGCTACTATAGTAGCCTTACTTATTATAACTACTTTTATACTACTTTACTAAAAGCTACTACTACTACCTCTAAAGTTCTTAGGATTACACTATAACTTTTTACTATAGTAGTAATAGATATATAATAAAGTAAAGATTAATTATAACTTTTATACTAGTAACTATAAAGTATAGTATTTTATTAACTTCTACTTAAAAATTAGCTTCTAGTATATAGTCTTTACTTTTTATAAAAAGAGTAAGTTAATATACTATTATAAACCTAAAGAATTTTTATAGTATCTTAAATATACTTATAGTAACCTTAACAAGAGATAGTATATAGCTACTATACTTATTACTTTATATATAAAAAAGACTAAGATATTCTTATCTTTTTACCTTAAGTTTAAATAAACCTTTACTAAAGTAGGTAAGTAGTTATAAGATAATAGTGCCTTTATAGTACTACTTATAAGTACACTTTTAGTGTACCTCTATACTACCTTAGTAAGTATATTTCTTTTAGAGGACTATAATACCTATATTACCTAGATTAGTAAGGTAGCTTAAAAGGTTAAAGACTTTATAAAAGCTATATAAGTATATTATTTTACTTACTTTTTATATAAAGATACTAATAAAGATACTATAATAGTAAGATTAGCTTAAGATATTAAAAAGCCTACTACTAAAAGTAAAAAGGCTATAAAGCTAGTAAAAAAGGTATATATAAAACATAAGACTAGGACCTATTTTAACTACTAAAAGCTAAAGTACTTTATAAGGCACTATAATAGTACACTAGTGTATATAGCTAAAGTAACTATTACATAAGTTAAAGAGCTTATAAAGAGCAAAAGTAATAAAAAAGAAATAGACTTAAGTAATAACTTAAGAAAAAAGTAACTTTAGAATAAAATTAGGCCCTAGAGCTAATAAGTAAAGAATATAAAGGTTAAAAAGAGTTTTTATATATAAAGAAAATAATTAGATTATTTATACTATTAAATACCTAAGTTAATAAAGGTTTCTTTACTTAAGCCTTTACTAATACTAGCTATAATACTTATATAATAGTAAATAGTAACTTTATATATAAGTAACACTTTTTATATATTTCTTAATATAAAACCTTATTAAAGGGGTTTACTAAGGGTTCTTAATATATATTAATAATAGGTATTATTATATTTAACCTTAAACTTAGTAAGTATTAGTAATATATATATATATATATATATAGTACCTAGGTTAAATTAAGATATCTTTTTAAAGAAACTCTAAATAGAGGCTAATAAAATTATCTTTAATATAGTAAAAAGTATTATCTACTATAAGTATATAGACCTTACTTTATAATTAGTAGGTTAATATAAGTTAAAAAAGATATATAAAATCTATACTATAGGTGTTATTAAAGTACTCCTATTTATAGTATTATACTACTATATAGCCTACCTAGAGAGAGTAAAGTAATATAGCTCTACTTTAGTTACCTCTAAACAAGGGGCCTTTTTCTAAGTGATAGCTATAAGCCATAAAGACATTAAAAAGGCACTAATACTAAAAAAAGACAAGAGGGCAAAGTAGGCTATAGTAGTAGTAGCCTTACTATAATAGGTATATAATAAGTTTAGTAACCTATTTAACTTTACTATATTAATAAAAGTACTACTATATTAACCTAGAGAAGATTATTATATTAAGCTTAAAGAGAGTATAACCCTGCTATAGGGACTACTCTATAGTATATTATATAAAGAGCTATTAGTATTAAAGAAGACACTAAAGGACCTCTTAGATTAAGAATTTATTTATATAAGTAGCTCTACTACTAAGGCACTAGTACTATTTATATAAAAACTAAGTAGTAAATTATATTTTTATTATAACTACTATATATTAAATATAATTACTAAGAAGAATTATTATCTTTTATTATTAATTATTAAAATACTTTAATATATATATACTACTAAATAGTATACTAAAGTAGATATTATAGCTACCTTTTATAAGATAAAGATAATAAAAAAAATAAGTATAAGATTATATTTTAGATATAATATAGGCTCTTTAAGTAGCTTATTTACCTCTTTAGCTTTATAAATATACTTACTAGCTAGTAATACTTTATTAATAATCCACTTTATGAATTCCTAAATAACTTTATTACTATATACCTTAATAATATTTTTATTTATATAAATAGTATATAATAAGACTATAAAGACAAGTTTAAAGAGGTTCTTATAAGGTTATATATAGTAAGACTTAGCCTTAATATAGTAAAAAGTAAATTTAGTATTAAAAAGGTTAAGTATATTAGCTTTATCCTAAAGGCTAATAAAGGTATATTTATAGACCCTAAAAAAATATATACTATTAATAAGTAGTTAGTACCTAAATCTATAAAGGATATATATAGTTTTCTAGAATTTACTAACTATTACTATATATTTATAAATAACTACTTTAAAATAGTAGTACCTTTTATAAGGTTAATAAAGAAGGACATAGTGTTCTAGTAAAGTAAAAACTATAAAAAGGCCTTTTATAAAGTAAAGGTATACTTCTAGTGTACCCCTATACTTTATAACTTTAACCTAGAGGCACTAATATATATTAAGATAAACTACTCTAGTTATACTATAGGTAAAGCACTTATATAAAAAGATATAAATAGCTATTACTAACTAGTTACCTTTTATTTATATAAGCTTACTTTTGTCTAATATAACTACTTTATTTATAATAAAAAGCTATTAGTATTAATTAACTACCTCTAAACCTAAAGAGTAAAGCTATAGAGTATAAAAAGTATATTTATAGTTATTATAGACTATAAGTCCCTAAAGTACTTTATAAAGAAGTAGAAACTAATAAAGCACTAAAGCTATTAAGCAAAGATTTTATTAAAATATAACTTTAAGATTATCTACTACCTAGGTAAAGAAGCTATAGTACTAGATACACTATTTTAGTGTAAATAGGATGCACTAAAGGAGTAAAATAATAAAAAAGAGTAGAGCTAAGTTATTTAGCTAATTCTAGATAGTGTAATTCTTATAGTAGTAGTATATTACATAGAGACTATATAGGCCCCTAATATATAAATATTTAAAGCTAATAACCTTTAGTAACTATAAGATATTACCTAAGATAATAATAATATCTTCTAGTGTTTATACTATATAGTAGTAAATAATTATAGGTTACTACCCCTTAATCTAAGGGTATATATTTAGATTATAAACTATACACTAGATGATAAGCACTAGCTAATATAAAGAAAAAGGATATAGGTACCTAGTAATACTAACCTAGATTTACTAGCTAATAACCTTTATACTTAGTTAATTTAATAAAGCTATAACTTGTTAAATTATAGGGATTATAATAGTTAATTAATTAATATGTTATAATATATTGTGTGTATTTATTTAAAATTCTATAGGAACAGGGAAATCCCCCTATTTCTTAGTTAAGAAATCCTAGAGAAATCCTAGCTATATAATTAGTGGATTTACCTTAAAAGTAGGGCCCTTTTACTGCCTATTCCCTAATAATTTGCTATAGAGTAACTATATATTTACTAGTTAATTTATATATAATTGTACTATATTTAATATACCCCCTTAGCGCTAGTAATAGAAATAGAGATTGCATAGCATTGGTGTCAGCCAACGCGAGCCGGCCGTTCGAATGCCCTTCCTCGTCTAGTGAAACGAAGAGGGCACGTGTAGTTGGGTGGGCGGTATTCTCCCCGCGGGTTATCAGTACATTGCGTGTCAGAGTGAGTGCTGAACTCTACCGCGGGCGCCCGCCCGCATTCGAATCTTCCTGTGCTATAGTTAGTAGCGCGAGGATACTGCACTCCTCAACATTTCCCGCGTTTGTTCTGACGTATAGTTACACCGGTGGCGCATATAACTACGGCTAGCTGTCGCTTCTCCGAATTGATTACTGCGCCTCCTCG
>NW_007361207.1:0-18772 GCF_000149035.1 Colletotrichum graminicola M1.001
TATATAAGACTTTATATACTAATTAAAGTGCTTTAGCTAATCTATACTAATCTAATTTATAGTCTATTTATTTTTACTTAGGTAGATACGCTATTTAGCTTAGAATTAGCTATCTTAGTACTAAGAGATAAAGTAATATTTACTTTTTATAATAATATATAAAGGTATTACCTAGCTATCTATATATATACCTTAAATAATAAAAACCTATTCTTAATTACTAGGCTATAGTATATAAAGCCTTTTTTATAATTAGAGATTATAATAACCTTTATAAATAATAGTATTTATATTAAGAAGCTAGTCCTATTAAAACTATAGATATTATAATCCTATATCTTATACTTTATAATTATCCTTATATAAGTATAAATAAGCCTTATATAATTATAAGATTCTTAGCTAAGGCTCCCTAATAGTTAATTTAATATTAAAATTATGTTTTTAATTAAGGTTAATATTATATAAAGTTCTTTACTTATTAAGGTCTAATATATATTATATTACGTTTAGAAAGAAGTTAGTTAGCTATATCTTATATATTATCTTATTATAAAGGAAACCCTTAATTAATTAGGTTAATAACCTATTTAAGAATTATCTTCTTTTTTAAAATAGTTATTTTTATTAATTGTAAATATATCTTAGCTTATAAAAGTATACTAGTGCGTTATATATAAAGGGTTAATTTAGGGACCTTAAAGTTAGAGATAGCACTTTATATAGACATTTTTAGGTTATTTTTAAGAGCCTAGGCAGTAAGGATAATACGACTTTCTATAGAAGAAGAGGCTATATTTCTACGTAAAGAAAAGTTAGTATAAAGGTTAAAAAGGTATAAAAGAGGAGGACGTATATAGCTTACTATAATACGTAGCTTACTATATATATACGTTATATATATATTAATTTAGTTAAATTAACTTATAGAAATAAATAAAAGGTAAAAAGATATATATAACTTACTATAATATATAGCTTACTATATATATATGTTATAGCTAAAAAAGAAAAAATGCTTTTACTAAATACTTTACTAATAATTTCCTACTAACCTTATAAGTAAAAAGTAAATTTATAATATTAATATAGTAATATCTACTTTATACTAATATAATAATATAGTATAATTATCTTAGCTACCTAAGTACTAAGGCTTTATAAAGAATTATAAATACTATATATAAAGTATATTTAACCTAAGTTAATACTAGAATAATATAAAACTATATTATATATAGTCTTACTAAATTAAGGTAGTAAATTTACTACTAGCCTTATAAATTAATTATAAATATAGTACTAAGTAATTATATAGCGTTAGACTTTTATACTCTTAAATAAGGCTATACTAAATACTACTTAGTAATAATAATCTTAAATTAGGTTATAGGCCTTATATAGGATTTCTTCTTATATAGTAACTACTAAGATACTATTAAATTAATAATAAGGTGTTTTCTTATAATACTAAAAAATAAATATTTAATTATACTAAAGGTTATTAAGGCTAACTAAGACATTCTATACCTTAGGTAACTTATAAATATACTTCTTAATTATAAGACCTTTATTAAGCTGTTAGTAGTAAGTACTTAACCATAAAATAGTATCACTAAGTAGATTATTTTAATTATTAAACTTAAGGTATAATATATATATATTAATATAAACTTACCTAAAGTCCTATAGCCTAAGATTATAAATTTAGCTTAATATCTCTATAATTAAATACTATTAGTAGCTTAAAAGTAGAAATTCTTATATCAATTATTTTACCTATATCTTATATCTAATAAGCATACTAAGTCTTTACTAATAGTAAAGCTAGACTTTTTGTATTTATACGCCTATAGCTACGAAGTGTATATACTAATAGTATATATATAAGTATTATAAAACTAGTAGTAAAGACTTACTAACTATATATAGATTAGATCTTTTATTAAATATACGTCTAGTAGTTTATATTATATTTAGTATTTAGTATAAAATAAAGTTTTTAACATATATAATATAATGTTTAATAAGTAATAACCTTTTTACAAGTTAGTAAATAGATTACTTAATAGGCTTTATAAAGCTAATCTTATAGTAATTTAATTCTAAATTAACTAGCTAATTATAACTAGTAACTAATCCTTTATATATAAAGAAGCTAATAAAGAAATAAATAAAGTAATTAAATACGCTAATATCACTTTACTAGGCGCTTCATAATTAAGTAACATACTAGACTATTTATATAAGTAGATAAGGCTTTTACTTCTTCTTACTTTACTACTATTACTACTAAGACTCTTTTTTATAGCCTTTATAGATCTTAATATAAGAGATAGTTAAGTAAGACCTAATAGCTCTAGGTTAATTAATCTATTAGCTAATAGCTAATTATTTACTAATTATAAAATAATAAATAAGTAAATACTTAAATAAATACCTAATAGCTTATTAATTAGTTTATTAATAGCTAATAGCTAATAAGCTAGTAACTTACTTAATTAATTAATAGCTAATAGTATATAAGCTAGTAACTTACTAAGAACTAATAGTTCTAAAGTAATAATAATAGTAATTTCTTATAATATATTTTATCTTTATGTTATTAATTTATAAGACATTACTAAGTATAAAAAGATATAAAAGTCCTAAGTAATTATAGCTAGCCTATTAAGTAATCTTTAGCTAGAAGTAACCTTACTTAAAGGTGTTATAAGAAGGTATTATCTTATTATATATATAAGTAGTTAGATTATACTAAGGACTTTATTTAAGGCTACTTTTTTTATAAGGGTTAGTTCATATTAAAAGGCTATAAACTATATATAGGGTAGCCTATAAGTAATAACATATATTAGTATATTCTAAAGTTAGCTAATAAGTAAAAATTACTATATTTAGCTAAAGTATACCTAAGGATATTTAATTAACTATATAACACCTAATAAGTATAATAATAATAAAGATATTACTAATAAATCTTTAGTATATAATAAAGTTATTACTATAACTTTATAGACCTATAGATATATATTAAAGGTTAATATACTTTTTACTAATTTAAAGATAGTAAAAAGACTACTTATATTAAAAGTAATTTAAAAATAGTAAGAAAGTAAATCTATATAGGTATAAAGTATTAAAACTATAAGTAATTATTTTATAAGTAGTAGCTAAAAAGCAGTACGTACTTAGCTACTACTAGGTAAATACTTATAAGCTTAATAACTGTAGCTAATTAACTAAATTTAAAGTAAGACTTATTATTTATAGTAACTAAGAAGTAAAAGATTTATAATATACTTATATAGCTATATTAGTAAGTATATTACTTAAAATACTAATAGTAATAGCTACTTACTTTAACTAAGAATTATCTTAATATAATATAGTAAATATATTTATTTATATTACTATATATAAGGTAGTATTCATAAAGATACCTTAAGGCTACTAAACTATTAGCTAAATTCTCTAGCTATTAAAAGACCTCGAGCTCTTGTCGTTCGCATTAAGGTGTCTGGCGAGCCCCAAGGACTGGTCCTCTGCCCGATACCAAGCCTCGCAGGTAATCGGTCAATCGTAGCCGCATGTCACCGTAGATAGGTTGTGACGATTGCAGAGCCTGGCGTAGGAAATTTGGTTATGTCTTTTCCCATTGCGGTCGTCCTATCTGCTAAATTAGACTCATTGCCCGTCAAAATCACGTCGTACTGCAGGCCCTGGACCCCCCCAGCCAAGGAGTTCCATTCACAGTATCGAGTGTGTAGATCACATGCTCCACGAACCTGTACGGAACATCTACCACTGACTCGCCGGGGCCGGAAGACGTTGTATACGGGTCTGGAAATGCAATAACCGAACGACCATTGCTTACCACCTATAAGACACTAGAGGCTGAGACCTCGAGACCAACATGCTTATCACTGACGGCAAACGATGGCGGGTCAAAACTCCACTAGGTAGTATCCTATAGCGCTTGTTTTAATCAAAGTAAGATTCGTAGGGCTCACATATTCTCCTCTGCTACGTTCTTTCCAAGAGTTGGATAATGCTTTTACTAAGTGCTTAGTAAGAATTACTTTTAAAGAAAGAATTATAGTAAATCTTTTTTTATTATTAATAACTATATATATATATATAACTATATAAATAAAGTGTAAGTAAGTAATAAGATAGTAGCCTTTTAGTAGTAATACTATCTTAAAAGTAAAAGACTATTATAGTAGTTTTTTAGCCTTAAAGTAATTTATAATTAAGATAACTACTATCTTTAGGTTTTATAAGTAATATATTATAAGAGAATAACTAAATTACTTATAATAAAAAGAAATATAATAAATTATTACTTATAGTAAGTACTAAGCTACTACTTAGTAAATATATAGCCTTATTATAATATATTAACGAATTTTTAAAAAAAGTAATAATAATTCTTTATATACTAGTAGTAACCTAGCTAGATATTACCTTTATAGCTAGCTAGCTTACTTACTTGAATTATAATCCAGATCTAGATTATTAAAAGACTATGAATTATATACTTAGATATTTCTATTAAATATAGTACTTTTACTATAAATATAAAGTAGGACTAGGTAGTAATAATAATATTTTAGAGATTAGTTTTAATACCTTATTTACTAATAAGTTATTAAACTATTATAGCTTATAAGTGTTTATACTAAAGCTATTTAGAGGGCTTATCTCTTAGTAAGCTAATAAGTAAGATATAGTAATAATATTAGCTACTAAGGCTAAATTACTAGTACTTTTATTTATTATAAAAGAGACCCCTCTTACTAATAAATTAACTACTATACTAGGTATTTAACTATTAACTTAACCTAGAAATAAATTATTACTTAATAAGTAAGTAGCTACTAAATAGCTATAAACTATTTATATTAACTATAATAATACCTAGACTACTAGGCTTATTACTAAAAGCCTTATTAAATTATAAATGAGGCTATAATATATAGGTATTTATAACTAATAGTTATTCTAAGAGGTAGTAATAAATTAGATTACTATTAAATATAAGAAGTCTATTAAGTTAATAGCTAATAGATTAGTAAAGATATATAGTACACTATAATTTACTATATTAATAACTTAATTAAATATAAGTAAGTAATATATATACTTTTAAGTAGATTAATAGTAAGAACTAGCTAATAATAAAGTAAAGCTTTACTACTAGATAAAAAAGAAAAATATATAAGATATTAAAGAATAGTTACTAAATAAATAGGCTATAAATATAGAATATTTAGTATAGACGCTATAGTAATTAATTACGATACTAGTGCTAAGAGGTGTATTAAATATAATAGAATTATATAGAACTTAACTAGTAAATATATAGTTATCTTATAGTTAATTATTAGAGAATAAGTAGTAAAATTACCTTACTTTTATAGTAATTTCTACTAACTAATTAGCTAGGAAAAATCTAAGATTTCCTAACTAAGAAATAAGGAAGTTTCCTTATTCTTATAGATTTTAACTATAGTTATATAATATAATAACATATAATATAATTAATTAAGTAACTATTATAAGCCTTAAAATTTAATAATATCTTAAGAATTAATTAGTTTAATACTTTAACTTCTAGGTTAATATCTTTCTAGAGATTATAGTGTTTTACTTTTATATAAATAGTGTTAATCTATATAAGCTAATTACTATATATTTATAAAATAGTTATCTTATTATTATTCTTCTTATTACTTATTATTATAGTATTTATTAAAAGTAGATATATTAGTTAATATAAATATATATATTAAACTATTAATTATTAAATTTTAATAACGTATATATATAGTAAGTAGATAATTATAGTAAGCAGACTACTTTTCCTCCTTTTTACCTCTTTAACCTTTATATTAATATTTCTTTACGTATAAACATATAATCCTCCTTAATTAAAAGCTGTAATATCCTTACTCTTTAAGCTATTTAAAAAGACCTAAAAATGTCTATATAAAGAGCAGCTACTATCTTTAACGTCCCTTATATAACACTATATTACTAACGTATAAGACGTGTTATATAAGACAAGACGTATCTAAACTTAAAGAAGATAATAGAAGTTAAGGGGGAGGTAATTCTTAAAAAGGTTATTAACCTAATTAATTAAGGGTTTTCTTTATAATAAGAGGATATATAAGATATAGCTAACTAACTTCTAAACGTATATAATATAACTTATATTAGACCTTAATAAGTAGAGAACTTTATATAATAATAACCTTAATTAAAAATATACTTTTAATATTAAATTAACTATTAGAGAGCCTTAGCTAAGAATCTTATAATTATATAAGGCTAGTTTATACTTATATAAAATATAATTATAAAGTGTAAAATATAGAATTATAATATCTATAGTTTTAATAAGACTAGCTTCTTAATAAAAATACTATTATATATAAAAGTTATTATAACCTCTAATTATAAAAGAAGCTTTATATAAAGCAGCCTAGTAATTAAGAATAGGTTTTTATTATTTAAGGTGTATATATAAATAGCTAGGTAATACCTTTATATATTATTATAAAAAGTAAATATTACTTTTTCTTTTAGTACTAAAATAGCTAATTTCTAGCTATAAAGTATATCTACCTAAGTAAAAATAAATAGACTATAAATAAGATTAGCCTAGATTAGCTATAACACTTTAATTAGTATATAAAGTTCTATATAAAAAGTACTTATTATCTTTTAATCCTAAATAGCTATAATAGCTATAAATTAACTAAATTTAATAACTACTATAAAAAAAAGAATTATTACTTTATATATATCTCTTTATTTATTATATAAGCTTTAGCTTTTTAATATAAGTTATTTTAGCTTATTAAAGCTTTTATATAGTAAGGAAATTAAAAAGATAATATAAATATAGATCTTATATATTATAAAATATAACTTTTGTATTACCTTTAAAGTAGTATTTTTTACTTTAATAAAAAAAAATATATAAGCTAGCTTTTAATAGGCTAGCCTTATTACTTTTAACCCTAAAGTAGTTATTTCTTACCTAGACTTTAAGCTAAATATACTAATACCTCCTAGCTTATATCTAACTAGGTTAGGCTTATAGGACCTAAAGACACTAACTATAGCACTAAAAGGCGTATAAAGTGCTAGTTTACTTAAAAAAAAGATCTAAAGATATTAAGAAAGCTTACTAACACTAGTATATAAAGTAATTAACTTTTAAGCTAAAGGTATTAGTAAGTTAGTATATAAGCTTACTTTTATTAAGGCTAAGAACTTTAGACTTTATATAAAGATAAATATACTAAGTAAGTAGTAAAGGGCTAAAAAGACCTAACTACATCTTAAAGGGTTACTTAATATAACTAAAGTAAAGGCGCTATAAAGAGAAAAAGAAGGTATTAAGGCTAGAGGTAAGAAAACGTCTTAAAAGGGGGGTTATATAGAGGGTAGTAAGCTATATATATAATAATATAGTAATTATAGAAAGACTAGATATAACGTATAAACCTATAAGGTAGTTTAGGATAGTAATAGAGAATAAGGTAATATATATTTTTAATTAATTTTATATAATCTAGTTAAATTAACTTATAGAAATAATTAAAAGGTAAGAAGATATAGTCTGCTTACTATAATTATTTACTTACTATATATATATATTAATTATAATAGTTAATTAACTAATTATATTTTATGTTATATAACTATAGTAAAAATCTATAAGAATAAGGAAATCCTTTTATTTCTTTGTTAGGAGATCTTAGGTTAATCCTGGCTATTTAGTTAGTGGAAATCACCCTAACAGTGGGGCGATTTCACTGCCTATTCCCTAACAATCTGCTATAGGGCAACCGTGCATTCGCTAGTTAATTCACGTGTAATTCCGCCACATTTAACAATTATTTTCCCTTGTTTTAGGTAGGGAAATCCATCCTGGAAATGACTAGTGCATATGCAGCAATTGCCCCACCTTGCGCCTGGGCACACGCGTCCATTTCGCCCACTTTGACAGGAGTAACTAGGCAACTGCAGGTCAGACGTGCCTATATAATCCGCTTGTTTTCTTAATAGAAGGTTTCCCAGCAGGCGCTTTAGCGACCACTCCCCAGTAATAGTGTTAATTGACTATTAGTTGCTTGTGTAGATAATAATAATGTTGTAAAAAGGAAAGAAGAGGTTGCTGCTGTAGATATTTGTGGTGGTGTAAGTGGGCTAGTAAGGTGGATCACGTGACCTCGGGTCGGCTCTACCATTCACCGGTTGAATATCCCGACATATTTATTTTCTTTCTATATAAACGTATAAACATACTAGCCCTGTTAAGTGAAAAAAGATTACACATCTAGGACTATTTAGATCCGCCTAGTCGACAGCCAATGAAGACACAGATCTTGTATATTAGTGATCGGAGTAAACTAATAGTGTGTTACAGCCTACTGAGCTAATGGAAATCAAAGCCGGAACTAAATCTAGTTCTAACTATAGAAATCCTTACTGTCAGGCTGTTTAGGCAAACTACTACTACTGTGTCTGCTATGCCAGCAGTTCTCACCAGCGGTACTGGCTCCAAACATCATAAGCGTAGTTACCAGCGGTGTATAATCCTATGCCGGCCGCAATCCAGTACCTTTTTACGTTGCTCTCTAAAGTAGTTATTGTCAAACTGTCACAGCTACTAGTGGTTTGGCTACATGTTACAAAGGCCTCTGTTCTAGAGCTTGCAACACCGCTGGCCAGCTGTACGACCATGCAGGCGAGCTTTTGACTGAGGTTAGCCTGGATACATAGAACATGATTGCCCTGCCTATCGGCTTTGTCTTATACATACACATGTAGGACCAGTCCTTGGCCTGAGATCCCTCTGAGAGATGCCCGCGTTCGCTTCCCGGTACAAAGCGTTGATAGCCAAAAGATCCAAGGTTTGGAAGTAGTCGGCCTGCCATGCCAAATCGCGAGTGGTATCGTTGAAGCCCCCCACGGGGTCAAACAGTAGGGCGGTGCCGTTCAGAACGACATAATCGTCCACTCGCACGATGGCAGCTGTCGCTAGGCCAAGGGAGAGGAAGGAAATCATGGTGGTAAAGAGGGTGAAGTAACGAGCCATTCTGATGGTTGCGAGCGGCGATTAGCTGTAGAAGTTTGGGGTTGGAATGAGACAGATGACTAAGAGTGCAGGGGGTCTGGTTTAGATGGATGATAGTTGTTGGTGACTTACAGTATCCTTCTTGGAGGGTTTCTTACTCACTTATATATGCTCTTCTGGCCACATTGACCCAGAAGAGAGGAGCGGTACACCACTAGGACCAGTCTGCTGTTTACAGATACTGACGAGGTGCCACTTTCACCGCCGTAAAGGAGGAAGTACCTAAGCGACGCTACTTTGCTACACTGACCCAAACAATCCCGTGAGTATCCGTACACGATCCGCGCAGACAAGAAGGCAGTGTTGCCGGGATTCTATGGATCGGCGAGGTTGACTACCCTACCGTATTACTCACTTCTTACGCTCAAGGATTGGAGTCATGTTCTCCCACACGTCAGGGTCGACTCTCTGATCTAATGTTAGCATTTCAGCAGCCGTTATCAGCTAGTTCATTCACCGAGACCCTGATCGGCAACTCCGATGACCATTGCAACTTCGTAAAAGGACCAATAACATAGACTGAGCCCTAACTATGAGTACTATTAAAACTTTAATCAGACAGCACTAGGCCTAGAACAGGGCGACCGCCAACATAATATAAGTACGGAGTACAGTCATTATAATATGATTCAAGTTTCAATAGTACTTAAAGTTATGATCTACGCTTTAATATAAAATACCACCTCAGTATAATGTAAAGTTGGCATAGTGAGTGGGCTGTGGTCTAGGCAGCAGCCGTCGCTGTGTGGAGTTTGGATACTGCGTGACTATACCTGGTCCCGGGCCTGTATATCATGGCATAAGGGCCCACCCCGGGCGAGCCGGGGTAGAATTTGGAACACATGGAATTCCTTCACCTGGCAAAAGATTCAGCCGGTTAATTCCCCTGAGCAAGAAGCTTGTCTTTCTAATAGGTCCTTGCTGTGGAGATGCAGGATATGGTTTTAATTTAGCTCGTGGCCTGTTGCTTTAGTTTAATTTGGTCTGTCTTTCTAGTTGAACCCGTTTTCGATGTATAATACGGAAGAATAGAAATCTGCTATAGTGGAATACAAACATGCTTGAGACGAACGTCGGGTGCATGTGAGTGATCTAGACCTGGCTTATTGACTCTACGCTCCTTGGTCATGTCCGCAAGCACCCCGGGCTGGAGTCATGTCTGCACCGTCTAAGTGGGCCAGCCATCAGTTAGGAAGATTTAACAAACGGGTTTTGACTGTCCGATTCCAATTCACATCTGATCTCTAGAGTGTAGCTTGCATACCGAATGACATGTACCTATTGAATGTGTAAAAGTGTCTTAGCCTCCCCCCCAACGGCACACCCATCAACCGTGGCGCGTTAATCAATAAGACTCGCATCTCCAGCTCCAAGCGCCAGAACTACAAGAGGCGGAGGACGTGACTCCGAGTGTCTCATAGCAATACAAGTTTACGTTGAGACCAAGCTGCTGCCGGCTCGTGGTGTTCACACAGGCCCAGTCGTTGCACCCACTCCCGTTCAGAATGGCTTCCCAGTCGGATCCATACTCGCGCTGACAGGCGTCCTCCATATCGACACTGGTTTCCACTCTTCTCTGCACATCTTCGGGTGCCTTCACCGACTCGCCCACCGAGGGCATCGCAAGTGCCATAACGGGCCCAGCGATGACAGCAGCGCCGGCGATAGCGCTGAAAAGAATAGAATGCTTCAACATGTTGAAGGCTTCTGATAGCAAGTCAGCAGACCCGCGAGATACGTGACTAGGACATGAGGACATTAACAAAATCTTACCAAGAAAGACTGGCGACTGAATAAAGATTGTGTAAAAATGATGAGGATGTCAAGGCTAAAGAAACCCGGTTATTAGTGCTAAGGGCGGTGCAGGTTGACGAAAACTCGGATTGCAGGATATCTATGCTGTACTTATATAAAAGAACTCTCCCTCATCACATCCAATCAGAGTTGCATTCATCTCAGAAAGCTAACCAGGCATTCTTCAACTGCCTAGTACAGACTTAGAGGTAATGACAAGATGGGCATGACCCACAAAGTCAGCTCGTATAGCATAGGATCGGGGTGCTATAAGTGAGTCAGAGAGAGGCAACTGCAACGCAGAGCAAGGGTTACGGTAATTATGCCTCTAGCACTAGTATCCCCTGGGCCGGACTACATACTTACGCTGGCAGTCACTCCTCCTCCTCAATAGTATGTATAACTAAGTCTCTATTTTAACTGAGCCTTGTTGTCATGCCTCAAATAGATGTCAGCGGCTGTGGTGTAAGTATAATGTACATTACACCTTATCTAGCTAGGGGGCTGGCCTGCGTTGGTTCCAAGGGTAGAACAGAGGGGGGGGGGGAATGATGTAGCTGTATTACTCCTGAAGCTTTTGCATTGTGCCTGTCGCGATGTCTTGGATACCTAACTAGTAGTCTGATCCTGACTATAGAAGTATATAAACCTACTTCTTAGTGTTCTTATTATTGCATAATATATACATAGCTTCTTGTGGCTAGATGTAACTACTAGACCCTTAAGTATCTTATAGTGAAGTAAATCTCTAAGTGCCATGTACTAAAAAGCCTGCCCTGTCCAGTGAGGTAACATCGCCTGTGGCTTGTTAGGTTGTAACTGTTAAAGTTAATATTACGGCCTCAATCCTTGTTGTATTGTGTTTGTGTATCCATAACCATCGCCTGTTTCTCCGCGGGATGTGTGTAAATGTACGAGTCATGTGTCACCTTAGGCCACTTGGGTGGAGTAGCGTTAATTTTATATAGTCGATTTGGTATTTTCCCATATCTAACCGCTCTCAGCAGGAGACCCACTGCAACAGCCACAAAATAGGCTTATCCACAGAATCTCAATGTACTTTAAGATCGCAGTACTACTAGAGGCAAAAAACAAAAGGGATGGTCTTAGCCCATCCCAACCTAGAGCGCAGCGTAGGAAGCAGGGTGGGATAGACCATTCTAACCCTCCCTAGTAGATCTGGTTTAGAATTAAAACTAAACGTTAACAATTAAACCCAGTAGAGCAAGTTTTATACTCTACACCTTCCAGGAGGTAGTACTTTTGTAAGAAGTGGCCTATTATGGCTATATGGCGAAGCTGCTGAAAGCGGTTAGATATGGGAAAATACCAAATCGCCTATGTAAATTTAACGCTACTCCTTAGGAGCATTCGGGTACAGCCGTGCGACCCACGTAAATGCCTCACTTGTTGACAGTCACACAGTAACACTGGTAGCCTGCCTCCTAGGTGCTAGGGTGGGTATAAGACGGCTAAACACTCTAGCGATTACCTATGTAGTATAATATCTGGATAGGCTATACCTACTCTGGTGACGGCTAAATATTCTTCTAATTTAACAGCTTTTGCTGCTCTAGATCCCTAGTAGAATCTATATGACCCTGAACTGGTGGATACGGTAGGTCCGCCGAGCCCCTAGTAAGTAAATACACGCTCGGCATTAATACTTACCTATGCAGGGTCATACACCAACCAACGGCCTCAGTTATACGGATATAGATACAGTAAAGTAACTTACTTAATGCATAAACCATTCTATTTATGTGTTAACAAGGTTAGTAATTTTTATCATTCAAATTATCTATACACGATAGGAAAGACTAAGGTATAAGGAGTAAACAAAGGCGTATAAATCCTTCCTGACCCCCTTCCCATGAAGACGTTCGAATCCCATTCTAAATCCTTGCAGACACACTACTTCCGCAATCTCAAGGTAAGTCGTTCGTGGCACCATTCGTTCTACACTTGATAATTATCATCTTCACTAACGTGAGCTTAATGCAGTCATCACAATGTTCGCAAACCGCCCACCCGTCTTAGGTGTTGCTTTCAGCTGCCTAGCTTTTGGTGTCTTTGGTTCTCCTACGCCTGGGAGGGGCTCAGATAGCGGAAGTCTGCAGGCTCGTGCCTGGCTCGGCGGCGTCGACGTGAACCTGGCGTGCCAGATCCAGAATGGCGACGGATGGACGTCCCAGAAGAATGACAACGGCTGCGACGGATGGGTCTGCATAATGGACGGCAAGACGGCCAGCGTCAACATGGATGTTGCCTGTGTTACCCAGTACTATCTCAATCAGGCATATGCTAAATGCAAGGGAGGCGTGTATGACTGGGCCTGCTACCTTTGAGCCTGGCCATCATTTGGCCGGCTGTTGATCCTCACCAACCAATTAGCTAGATATTTAGACATTGGGGCAGTCGGACAACAACTAGATATTTCATACCGATTGGGCCTGATTATAGGGACATGGTATTAAGTCTTGCTGGTATATAAAGAATCACTTGATCCCGTCCTCCGTGTTATATACTATACCCCACCCTACTTATGAATAGGCCCCACATTTGAATACCCATCACAACCCATCATCACCATCATCACCACCACTTATCATCACTTATTTCCTCGGGCTTGCCGCCTACCCATATGCAACTTTCGGCTTCACTAGATAATTCAGATGCGCTGGATTCATCCGGACTATCTATATTACCGGTATCCGTATTTTGCGCCCGCTGGATTTGTTTAATAGTAGCAAAGGTGCTGTTAGGTGATAGGGGGGTTTTCTTCCTCTTTCTACGTGACTGCTAGTCCTCTAACTGGGCCTGTAATGCGTTGACTCGCCTTTCTAGAAGGGCTAGTCTAGATGCCTGCTTATTATACCCCTTTTACACCTATCTAGATAGGTGACAAATAGTATAGGTATCTAACCTATCCTTGCCTAGCTGGGTCAACTGGTGTAGTTAATGCCGTTGATCAGGAGACCAATGAGGGGTTGACTATAGGACGATAGATACAGCTTTATCTCACTGTTGGCTGCTGGGCTGGCTGGTCTGGCTGGTGGTCTGCTGGGCCTTTGATTCTAAGGGGTTAGATGGAGGTTGTCTTATAGTAGCTAGCTATAATCTAGCTGCCCTCTAGCTACTTCTAATATTCTAGCTTGTTATAGATGCCTTATAAGCCTTAAAGTAACACTCTAGAAATACATTAGTACTAGTAATAGTTAAATCTATAACCTATTTATCTAGATATCTAACCTTCTTATAATAGGCCTGCTTTAATAGGCTAAAGACAGCTACATCTAGAGGCTATAGGATAGTAGAGGAGTATAGTAGTAGAAATAACAAAAAGATATAACACTACTAGTATTTCTATATTAAGTTAATAAATATATAGCTCTAACAGTCTTATAAGGTACGGCTATAATATATATAGTTAGGCTTGGCCTACTATAACGCGTACGCCTACACTTAGTTAGCGCTTAGTTAACACACCTATTTAATAACATATACACTAGATAAACACTATAAGATAACTCCTTTTCTCTTTAGCTTAGATTAATTATATTAAGTTACTATATACTTATTAAAAGGAAGTTTTAGCCCTTTATATGTTTATTACAACCTAACAAGTTATAGGCTATGTTGCCCTACCTAACAGGCGGACGGTAGACAACAGCAGCATTTGTACAGACAGAAAGAACAGGGATAAACAGATAACTCCCTAGAACAGAAGAGCTATAGTATAAGTTATATAACTATAAGCATAAGATATAATAAGGAATAAGCACTTATTTATATATAAAATAAGCGCTTAGTAGATACCTAGGAAGACGCTTATTTTATTTTATAATAATTAGATAATAGGTAGTTTAGAGAACAGCTAGGACTTATATATAGAATAGACTTAGACGTACTTAAGGATAGACTTTTATAGCTCTTTAGTAATTAACTTATAATATATTCTTTAAATACCTTTTAGTATCTAACTTTAGTAATTTAATTAATAAAAAGCTATATAAGTACTAAGACGCTTTTAACTACCTAACTAATTACTAAGTAATTAATAAGACTAGTAAGAATAATAAATACTATTAACTAAGTATTAACTTTTACTTACTATTAGTAAAAACCTTACTATCTAGAAACTAGCTATAACACTTTAATTACTTTTATTAAGTAAGTTAACCTTAATACTTACCTAATAGTAAAATATAATAAGATATCTATACTATAAACTACTTTTACTTTATCTAGCTTTAGTAAGGGGAAGCCCTTAGCTACTTCTATATAAAACCTAGATAATAAAATTAAGGACACTAAAGTATTAGATAAAGAACTAGGTTATACTTAATAAACCTATAGTATTATTATAAGCTAAATTAAAAAAAGTAATTCTAATATACCTAAGATATAAACTATAATAAATAAACTTAGGAATAAACTTAAAGGTAAAAGTAATAAAGTTTATAAACTTTAATTTATAATAACTACTACCTTTACTAAGCTTAAGGAAAAAAAGAGAGAAGTTACTAAACTTAAGAAGGATAACTATATGTTATAAGGGGTAGCTAATATTATTATTACCTTTATAAAAGGACGTAATAAACTTAAACTTAATTTACTTAGTACTTATAATAGTACTAGTAGATAACTAAAAGGATTTCTAATCTAAGTATATACTTATTAGACTTTTTATATTACTAACTTTAGAAGTAAAACTAAATAAGTAATTTATATAAAAACTTTTTTTTTTATAAAAAAGCACTCTCTTAGTATAAACCTTACTTAGAAGAATTTCTTAAGTATAATAGTAACCTTACTATTTACTTTTATAAAACCGGTCCTGTAGGGCGGTTGCGGGCTGGCATGGCACGCCCACTGACCGAACCGTTTGGGTGCCAGGGCTTGAACGAGTTGTAACTTCCCTCAAGAGAGTACCAGTGGCGCACCATATAGCTTCTCCCGACGCGGTCAGTGTTACTTCGTTTGGACAGGGGTATGGTTGCGCACCTATAGCTAAATTCTAATAACTAGCTACTTAACTTAATATACTTAAGAATTACTAATCTTTACTTTCTATTAAGGACTTAAGGATAACGTTAAAAATAAACTTATTAAGATTATTAGCTTACTAAAGGATTTCTTATTTTATATTAAACTTACTATTAAGATTAATATATAACTTTTTAAATAACATAAGGAATAAAAAGAGATCTAATAACTTAATATAAATATAGGTAAGAAGTACGCCTAAGGACCTAAGTAGCCTTACTAATAAAATAGAGGATAAAGTAACTAGTAGTAACTATATAATAACTACCTAAGCACTACTTATATATAATATATAAGACTAATAGATATTAGTGTTATAAAGAAATAAGATTAGTAGCTAGTATAAGACGTAGGTACTATAAAATACTATAATAATAAAAAAATAAGATATTTTATATAAGACTATAGTTAGCTAAAAAGACTATAATATAAGAACCTACCTAAGTATACTAAAAAGGCTAGCGTAGCCTAAAAATATATCTTTTATAAATAACTCTTATAAACTACTTACTATAATAATAACTACCTTACCTATAGGGAAAGTAAGAAATAAGTAAGATAGTACCTAAAGAAGCTAAGAAACACTACTAAACTATATTAAGATATAATAATTAATATAAAGAAATTCTATAAGTAGATTAGGATTAAGATAGCTAATATCTTAAAGAAAAAACTATATAATAATACTATTAAGGAAACTACTAACACTATAATATAAACTACTAAGCCTATAGATATTTAGTAACTTAATTAATAAACTATAGTAATTACCTACTAGTAAAGTAATAAAAGTAAATAAGCTATAGATATCTAAAACTTAAATATTATTATAAAGCTTATATAAATCTATAATTAACTTAAAACCTAGTACCTTAATACCCTTAATATAAAAAAACTAAAACTAGTAGAAAAATAACTAAAATAATAAATAGCTACTTAAGGAAACTATAACTTACTAAAGACACTTAATAAAAACTACCTATAGGAAATTACTAAGACTATTATAGTAGCTAGAAAATAATAGCCTTAAGAAGTTAAGAACTCTAAAGAATAGAACTAATAACTTATTATTAAACTAATCTAGATATAAGACGCTATAAGAGATAAATAGGACTAGCTATATAAAGAAGACCTTAGACACTCTTAATAAATAGTTATAGCTTTATATTAAAGCCTAAGATAACTACTAAAAATAATAGTAATTAGAATAAGATTTTAAATAAACTATATATAAAGCTATAGACTTTAGTATATAAATAACTAAGATAGTTATAGTAAGTAAAAAAGCTATTACTTACTAGACTAAAAACCTATAAAGAATTCTAGACACTATAAACTAAGACATCTAATAACTACTAAATAAGTATAATAAATAAGTTATTTTAGTATAACTTTAACTATATAGTTACTATATAATAAGCTACACTAGTTTAAATAATAAATTAACTATAAAATAAGTATTAAAGAAAAGCCTTATATAATAGTAAGAGTCTATTTTTAATTATATTAACTACTAGCTTAGAACCTTACTAGCTAAAAGATAATAAATATTCTAGATACCTTTAAACTTATAAAGGACCTATAAGTAAGAGTATATATAATCCTAGGACTAGTTAAAATCCTAGTAGTTAGAAGAAAAAGAACTAGGTTTTTATAACTTTAACTTTATTTCTAAGAGCTAACCTTAAAAGAAACTATTATAGTATAAAGAACTAGTTTTAATAAAATAAAAACTAGTAGTAAAAAAGAAAGTAATAAAGAACCTTCTTACTATAAAATAGTATTACTAAATAAGATAAAATAAAAAGTAGTAAAATAACTAATAAGATTAACTTAAGTAAACCTAATAATAATTAAATAAACTAAATAAAAACTTAGTATATTTAATAATAAGCTAATAAGATACTATTTTTTTTACTACCTATAAGTAGTATAAATAATAAAGGTTAAGAACCTTATAGCTTATAAACTAACGTAATATATATAACTACTAAGATATATAATTATACCTTTAAAGAAATCTCTAAAGAAATAAATAATTAAAGTCTTTACTTTTATAAAACTAAGGATATTAATATTAAAGAAGAACCTATTATCTTAAACTAGGAAAGCCCTAAGTTTAGAGATTATAAACACCTAGCCTTAGAGCACCTATTATATAAGAAGGTATTCTAGACTAACTATATCTATAATAAATATAGTATATATAACGTAGCTAAAGGGATTAACGTCTTTTATCTTAAGAGGATTAATAATAAAGTAATACTTAGGTACTACACTAATAAGGAATTATACTACTAGAAAATTAAGGAGTATAAGTATTAAACTATTTACCTTAAACTATACTTATAATACCTAGTAGTATATATAACTAGTATAACTTAATATTAGTTAGACTACTACTATAATAAGTATAGATACTACTATATAGAGAAAGTATAAGTATAGTAAATATAGATTAAGGAGGCTAGGACCTACCTAAACTAGCTAAGCCTCTAAGACTCACCATTATAGTCTGCTGTATAAATACGCGCGTGTTCGTCGCATCGAAATCATCAGCCAGACATTTGCCGGTTGGAAGCCCGCATCTATTTTCTGATACAGTAGCGGGCTTGCATACGCACATGTCTGGATAATGCCCTGAGCGGAGAGTATTAGTCCCTCAACTGTCTGTACAGTAATGAAGTAAGCCACGACAATTCTCATGCCGCCCACCGCCGTTTTACACCAAACTGCGAGTGACAAGCGTTATGTGGAGTGGTGTTACCC
>NW_007361208.1:0-18653 GCF_000149035.1 Colletotrichum graminicola M1.001
TAAATATAGCTATATAAAGAGCTATATTTAATAAAGTAACCTTTTATTATATAAGGCTCTATATATAGACAATAGGGGGTACTTATAACTTTTTATATATATATATACTATATAACTAAAGGTATAAAAGTATTTAATATAAGGAGGCTTATAATTAATAATAAAGTTAAGCTTATAAGTAATAATCTTATAAAGGCTTATTTTACTCTTAATAAATTGAGGTAAAAGGTTAAAAATCTATACTATAGTATTAAAGATATAATCCTAGAGCTTTTTTAGCAGGCTATTATTAATAAGTAATATATAAGTAGCCTTTATAAGTATATAACTAGCTTACTTAATTAATTTATTTATTAATAAAGTATATATAATTATATAGTTAAGCCTTATACTTTTAAAGTAAGAATTATAAAGTACTTTTTTTAGCTTAAGTATATTATTAAAAACCTAGTTTTTAATAATAAGGCTAATTATATTAGTAAAAGTAATATTAAAATTCTTAATAGTATTAAGTATAACCTTATAGTAATAAGCTTATAAAGATTAAAGCTAATAGTAGCTACTATAATAGTTAAAAAAATAAAACGCATATTTTATATTAGTCTTTAATAGTAGTTTAACCTTTATAAGGTTCAAATAAATCTTTTTACTTACTAAAGTAAAAAGTAATAAAGTATTATAGCTAATAACCTTTATAAATTTAGCTAATTAGTAAGCTTTATAGTAAAAAGTATTAATCTTAGCCTAAGTAAATTATATACTTACTTAATAGTAGGCCTTAATAACCTATAATAAATAGGTATAAATAAGTTAATAGTTATTATTTTAAAGATTAACTAGTATTTACCTTTAACTATAGATAAAGTAAAAGTAGTTACTACTAGTATAGTTAGCTTATTCATAATATAAAGTATATAAATATTAGAAGTTTATTTAATAGTAACTAATTAGGCCTTAGACTTAGTGTTAATAATACTAGTAGTTATATATTTATACCTAATACCTACTTTATAAAGCTTACTAAAGCTAAGAAGGTTAACTAGGCTATAATAACTATATTTAATATCTTTAATAGTCTAGTTAATTATATAAGATAAATTAGCTAGATCTTAAGTTTAAAAAAAGATAGTACTAGATTCCTTTAAGTATACTTACTTTTTATTTATAGTAGTAAAAAGTAAAAAGTTATTATAGATAGTATATAATATAAAAAGTTAAAGTAAGTTAAAGATAAGGCTTAAGTAGCCTAAATCTAGTATAATATTAAATAAGGTAATAACTTTATTATTTATAGTAGTAAAAATAGCCTTACTTAGTTATATTATAAGGCTAGTAATTAAAGAGCTACCTAGTATACTTAAGGTACTTTTTATAAAAGCTAATATAAAGAAATTAGGTATAGTAAAAGTAGTAGCCTTTTTATAATCTTTATTAGAAATATACTTAGCTATATAAGTAAATAAACTATTATAGAATATATAGTTAGTAAAAATAAGCCTTAAGTAAGTAGTTTAATACTTTAAAGTAATATAACTTTTTTTATAATAAAGATAAATATTATAGCCTAACTTCTTAGTAAAAGTAGTACCTTAGTTACTAATACTAAAGGTAGTAATAACTATAGTAGCTACCTTATAGTAAGTAATAAGGTTTATTTTTTACTTTTTAGTTTAAGTAAGTATATAAATAGTCTTAATAACTATAGTCTACTTAGACTTTTTATTATTATTAGTATAGTACTTATATATATTAAGTAAATATACTTTAAAGTAATTAAGTAAAAAGATAGCCTAATAGTAGTTAAGGCCTTTACTATAGAGGTTAATAATATAAGTATATAGATACTATATATATTTAAGGGTATTATAAAAAGTTTTATAATTTTAATTACTATCCTTAGAGAATTTATTAATAAAGGCTTTAACTATATCTTTAAATACCTTAGAAATATATTTCTTAAGTACTTTTATTAAGGTATAAAGATTATTATTATTTTACTATTCTATATTAAGGAACTTATTAATTAATATACTATATAATAAAATAAAAAGATTATATATAATATTATAGTTAGCCTTTTATAAAGTAAAGACTATAGTACTTTTAGCTAGTTAAAGAATATTATAGTTAATATACTTTTTAACTTTATAAGTATAAAGAATAGTAGTAATAAGTATAATCTATAAAAACTAGTTTAACTTTTCCTTAAGCTTAAAAATAGTTGATAAGACTATTTAGTAATTACTATTATTAACTATAATAGTAATAATATAGGTTAAGTAAGTTACTTTACACTATAGCTAGCTTAACTATATACTACTTTTTATATATTTCTTTTACTATATCAAAAGATATATATAAAATATTATATAATTTACTACTATTTAATAGATACCTAAAGTAATAGATTAAAGTATAATAAGTAAAGGTATCTCTATAGTAATTAGTTAAGAATCCTTAGCTTAGGCTATAGTAAAAATAGTAAGTAAAGTTAAGTAACTACTATAATAATTAGTAAATAACTATAAATTAATAAAGATAAGTAGAGGTAACTAATTAATTTAAAAGAAAAATTAATATAGGCCTAGGCTTTATAACCTATAGAAGCATAAGAGTAATAAAGTAAGGTAATTAGTAGTGTATTACTAATCTATAGTGTAGTATATATATATATAGTAAAAAGAAAATCCTTATAAGGCTATAGTAGAGGCTACTAAAGATAAGGGGCCTACGAGGTTATATAACCTCTTAGTATATAGGCCCTTTTATAATATCTTACTATTTAAATTTCTTATTATTATTACTATTCAAATATCTTATTATTATTACTATTTAAATATCTTATTATTACTACTATTTAAATATCTTATTATTATTACTATTTAAATATCTTATTATTATTACTATTTAAATATCTTATTATTATTACTTTTTATTTTTATTATATATCTAGTATATTTAATTATATATCTCTTTAATTATCTGAAAACTTATAGCTAATTTTCTAAAAAGATAGACTATTAAAAGTATATAAAGTATAAAAGAACTTTTATAGTACAGTAACTATATAAAACACTATAACTATTAAAACTAATATAAGATTCCTTACTAATTAGTATATAAATTATCTTAATCAGTCTAGGTTTAATCTTAATTATAAAAATTAAATAGTTAGATTAAGTATAACTATACTTTAATTAAGTAAGTAAATACTTTTAATTATCTTATATTATTATAGTTAAAAGTAAATAATAGAAAGGCCCTAGTTTAATTATGGTAAAGTAAATATATATATATATATAAAATAAATTATATTTATTCATTTCTAAATCCTTTATTACTAGCTTATATCTCTTTTTTAATTAGAGGTAAAGATCTTTTAATTAGCTTATATACTATTTTACTTTAGACTAATTACTTTACTTTACTCTAATAGCTAGTCCTATTAATCTTATATAGTGTCCTATATCTAGATTAGTTTAGTAATAAGCTATTAGTCTTATTCTTTAAAGTCTTTAACTTCTTAAGGTTATTATTTCCTAGCTACTATAATAGTTTTTGTAATTTCCTATAGGTAATTTTTATTAAGTAACCTTAGGTAGTAATAATTTCTTTAAGTATTTTAATTACTTTTTTACTAGGTTTAATTTCTCTATATTAAGTATATTAAGGTATTAGGTATTTAGTTAGTTATAAGTCTTTATAAGCTTTATAATAATCTTTTAATTATAAATATTTATAGCTTATGTTTCTTTATTACTATATTAATAAGTAATTACTATAGTTTATTAGTTAAGTTATAAAATATCTATAGGCTTAGTAGTCTAAACAATAATATTAGTGTTTTTCTTTAAGATACTATTATATCGTCCCTTATTCATAGTTTCTTTAATTCTAACTTAATTATAGGCTTCTCTTATATTCAGTATTATAAACTATTTTTATTAAGCTACTTTAGTATTATTTCTAAGTCTCTTTAGATATCTATAGGTAATGTAGTTATTATTATAATAAGTAGTTTATAAAAGTTATTTATAAGGAATTCTGTCTTAAGCTATATTAGCTATTTAAGCTATTTATAGTCTTATATAAAGTGTTTTATTTTTCTATAGTTATAGTACTTTATAGTATTAATATTCTATACTAGTTACTAGTTTTATTTCTTTATAATACTAATATTTATTAAGTCTATATAATATTTATAAGTAGTACTTAAGTAATGATTCTATAGTTACTATTAGTTATTTTATCCTTTAGGTTACTAATAAGGTTACTTAGGTATTTAAGTATATTTCTTACTTATATTTATATTTAGTTATTTAGTTCTTTTTATATTTTATATTATTTATAAAGTTAAGTATTAAATTTAATAATAACTTAAATAAAGAATAAGAAGTCTTTTAGTAAGTTAATAATCTTAATAAGTATATTTTTAATATTATCTTTTAGTCTATAGTAAAAAGTAAAAATCAATAATTCCTAAGTAATATTAAGTTAAGTAGCTAGTTATTAAAATTTAGCTATATAGTAAAAAGCTAACTTAGTTAATTATAGACTAACTAGGTCTTACTTTATTTATTATTTCTTATTAAGGTTTTAAAATAGTAACTATAGAGCTTTTCTAAAGCTAGTTATCTTTTTAAATATATTTTATATTTTAAAGAAGTTAATAATAAGGTTACTATTACTCTTAAAAAACTTCTTTAAGTAAGGTTTATACTAAATAAGCACTTTTCTATAAAATCGGGTTTTATATTTCTTTATAAAGGTAATAATAATATTAGTGACTTTTTATAATGTTTAGTTATTTTTCTTAAGCTTAATAACTTTCTTTTTTTTAACCTTAAAAAAAGTAGTAGTAACTATAAAATAAAGTTTATAAACTTTATTACTTTTACTTATAAGCTTATTTTTAAGTTTATTCTTTATACTTTATATCTTAACTATATTTAAATTATATTCTTTAATTTAGCTTATAATAATACTATAGGGTTATTAAGTATAGACTAGTTCTTTACTTAATATTTTAGTATTCTTTATCTTATTATTTAGGCTTTATATAAAGGTTACTAAAGGCTTTTTTTTACTAAAGCTAGATAAAGTAAAAGTAGTTTATAGTATAAATATTTTATTATTTTATTATTAAGTAAGTATTAAGATTAACTTACTTAATAAGAGTATTTATAGTATTATAATTAGTTTTTAAATAATAGAATTTCTATCAATAGTAAGTAAAAGTTAATACTTAGTTAATAGTAATATTATTCTTATAGTCTATTAATTACTTAGTAATTAGTTATATAGTTAAAATTAGAAAGTTTACTTATATAGCTTTTTATTAATTAAATTACTAAGGTTAAATACTTAAGGATATTTAAAAAATATATTCTAAGTTAATTACTAAAAGTCTTTAGATATTTATTCTTAAGTGTATCTTAGTCTATCCTATATATAAGTCTTAATTTCTTTAGTATATATAAAAGTAATACTTATTTATTAGTCCTTTACTATAGAGTACTATTAACTAGTTAGTTCTTTACTTAGAGTACTTATTATTTATTAGTTCTTTTATATTATTATATAATTTATATTATACTCTTTTTATCTTAAGAAGTTATTAATTTATCTTTATTACTTATTTATATAAACACTACTATTACCTATTATTTACTAACTAAGTAAAGTTTATTAAGTTATAATATACTAGTATTACTTCTATAATTAGTATTATACTTATATTAATTACTAACTATCTTAAACTACTATAGATTTATGTAACCCTTTATACTAATTTATATTTTCTTTATAAGTACTTCATAAAGCTTAGTACTATAAAAGAGAAGTAAATTATAATTAATATTATAATACTTTACTTTATAAAATATCTATTTACTAAGTTATATATCTCTTATTATATTACTTTACTAGTTCTATATATAATATAGAATTTATAAGATTTAATAAGTATATAGAAAAAGAATTTAGTAAATAAATCTATAAAGTTATTACTAAATCAAGTACTAAAGTAATTAGTTAATTATAGTTAATTAGAAGTATAAATAAATAAATAGATTTTATATATATACATATATATATATATGTATATAAAGTATTAAATACACTTTAGTCTTTTATTTTTATTATACTTTTAGGCTTTTTATAAGTAACTAGAAAATAAAAATAGCTTATAGTACTTTAGTAGCTTACTAGTGTTATAATAGTAACTATTACTTAGATATTAGTAGCATAGATTAATATTAAAAATAACTAAAATACTATAGCTACTTTACTATATATCTACTAGATTTAGAGTAATATTATATAGTAAACTTACTATATAATTCTATAATAGTTTCTCTTTTTATAGATAATTTAAAACTAGTATTTACCTCTATTATTTATTAACTACTAATTAATATATATAGTTAACTATACTATAACTCTAGTAATAACTAATGATAGTATTATTTATAAGTAATATATATAAATATCTTATTACTAGTAGCTTTATCTATTTCTTTAAATAAAAACTAAGAATTAAGTATTTAACTACTATAATCTCTAGGCTAATATATCTCTAGAGATTATAATACTTTACCTTTACTAGAATTATATTAAGTTATATAAACTAATTACTATATAATTATTAAATAATTACCTTATTATTATTACTTATATTTATTATTATTATACTATTAATTGAATAAGTAACTATATAAATATATATATTAAGCTATTAATTATTAAATTATTAGAATTATAATAGTTTATAAACTAATATAATATATATAACTATAGTAAAATATTATAAAAATAAGGAAATTCTTTTACTTTTAGATTAAGAAATTCTACTTTAATCCTATTTTTCTAGTTAGTCAATTTATCTTATAAGTAAGGTAATTTTACTACTTATTTCTTAATACTTTATAATAGAGTACTAATATATTTACTAGTTAATTTATATATACTTTTAATATATAATAAGAGAATAATAACCTAGATTACTTAAATATACAGATATCTTATTCTTCTAATATTAAAGAAAGTAAGACTAGACCTTTTTATTTAATTAGCTATTAACTAAGTAATTATATATTATATATACTTAATAACTATATTACTAGTACTAAAGAGGTATAATAAATATTATAGATATATATATAAGTCAACTAGTAAATATATATTTAACTAATAACAAAGTATACAATAATAAGTTATAGAATTATTCTACTTTTTAGGTAGATTTACTAATTAATAAGCTAGAACTAGGCTAGAAGTTTCTAAGTAAAGAGTAAAGAAATATCCCTATTCTCTATAAAGTTTTACTATAGTTATATATAATATTATTAAATAATTAACTATTATAGTCCCTATAATTTAATTAGATTCCTTATAAAACGTATAGATACTACACCTAGAATGTGTTATAAAGTGGAGAAAGCTTTGATTCTCTGTAGCAAGCGGGTTTTATAGGCCTGTTTCTAGATGTGGCTTGCAGGTGTGGCGCTCACCCATAGCCCGGTTCCATCAGGCAGGCATACGTAACATCAGCACCAACAGGTTTTCTCTTTAACATCTATCATCCTTGTCTTAGATTCTAACCTTTTTATTACCTAAAAACTCTGCCTACTAAGGTTAACAAAAACCTTACGCTTTAGGTCGCTAGACCACTCTTTATGTTAACAAAACGACATAAGACACCGTAATATCAACTTGTTATTATTTACAATGCCTCTATAATTCCCCCACCTGGCAAATGTGTTATTACCACGTCCACAAGTGCCTGCTAGGCCAAGATAGCCCTTAAGCTTGGCCCACAGAACTCTCAATTGATTCTGCACGAGGCTGACATCAGCCACATATAACTTCAGCACAAGATGACGTAAGTCCTACACTACGTATTCCCTGTATTTACCTGCTAACAATTCTTACTTAGCCGCAGTGCACAAGACCCTAATTAGTACCTGCAGTATTAATAATAAGTTTCTTCTTAATAAGGCAAAAGAAGTAGCTATAGCAATTACAACAAGGATTATGTTACAAAAACGACGCCAGTAATTACAGGCAGTAATTAACGCCTTATGCAGTATATACTACAAAAGATTAACTAGTACGTAGGCGCACCCAACCATCAATCAAAACCCATGTTGACGTCAATCTAGTAGTGCCATGTAGCTTGCTGATGTACTGGCGATGGTGTTGAACCTGCTATTAAGGTTGTGACTTGCTGTTGCGTCTGGCGCCTAAGAGGTTTCTAGGGAAGATGCAGAAACATGCATCTCAAGGGAGCTTTCAGTTACGCAATGCCCACGTTGTCTTTTGCTCGTCAGCAGGAATTCCCATGTATATCTCAGGATACTAAAATCCGTTACAAGCTTAACTCCATTTAGCAAAGACTTAGTTAAAAAGAACAGCTTATGTCAGCCTACAGTCATCCAACAAGATAACTGATGGCCTTTAGTCTAGTTTAGACAACAATCGCCAAAACCAGCAACGCTAGGGCATAGCTAGTTAAGGCGTTATTACCCTAAAGAAGAGGGCTCTCAAGGCAAGCAATCTTCGACTGTCTGGCAAGAATTATCCGCTTCACAACATAAAACGCCCTCCCCCTCCCCCCAGAAAAACCACAGGAGTCTCAGAAACCTGTAATAAGGAATAAGGACGATAAAGACATCAGCAAATATAGCACACAATCAACCAACAATAATAATAGAGACATGTTAGACAATAATCAGGACATAGATAGTAAAGATACCCTTGAGGGACCCAGGGCTGTCAAACCTATTAGCGACAACGACGCTAAACAGTTAGGTAAAACCATATCCCAAACAAAGAGAGAGCTGTTCAACACCCTAGGACATAGAAGTCATCACATCATCACTTTTCCCCATGATCCGTGGATCAAGATTCTGTTGCACCAGCTGCGCGGCCTATCTCTGGCTCTGAAATCAAGAATCAAACTCGGGGCTATGCCTTAGGAAGGCATCATATTAGCCACTACACATGTTCAAGACTCTAAGCGCTTCACACTACGTTTCAAAAGCGTATAGGCGTGTTAGAAATAAGCTGCCAGGGGCGTTAGAGAGAGGGAGGCAGCGGTGCTTGTTAAGAGAGTTATTTTACTAGATATTTACATAGCAGCCGTATATATCTAATAGATATAGACAGATAGAGGCTAGTAATAGAATATAGATAATTCACTTTACCCTTTACTAGCCCTAACTAATTCGTTTGCATACAGGTCCTACAGACCTAAAACGTTATAATGAACTACTGGTTTAGCTAGCAGGACTAGCAGAAGCAGTTCAGGTAATCGCACCCAGCTTTTAAAGCCAATCGCCCCATGCCTAGGTAGTTTCTAAGCCCACTCACCATTAGGGGTCAATATAAGCGGAGTTATTTTACATTATTAACGCACCACCTCAGGCATTCCACCTAACAGACGATATAGTCATTACAGCCACCTTAATTAATTAAAGCTATTCCCATAACTCATCTGTCAACTCAGCTTAATCACCTATAATAAAACCATATAAGCCCTTTTACTAAAGCAGAAAATTAGTAGAATAAAGACCCATTAACCTTAGTCTTATTAATTAGCCTATCCCGTATTAGACAACTTAACGGCTTATGTAAGACCAAGCTTGTCATTAATTAAGAAGATAAAGTGCGTATTCCTAGCTATACAGCTTCCTAGGCGTGCCAACATAGTAACAGAAGGTAATTAGGCTGGCAAAACATTACAAATAGTAGAATAAAATTAAACATAGAGTTTTAGGATTATCACGTAATAAGAAATAATAAGGCCATGTAAAGACATATAAGAGGTAATAAGATTTAGGTATATAACAAGAGAGGACTAAGAGAGTAGAAAAAAAGCTAAATAAAAGAAAAAAGAAAAAAGAAAAAAAGAAAAAAAGAAAAAAACAAAGAAATTAAATACGTAAAGATAAGCTTAGATTCTTAGGAAACATAACAAGCAGTCTTACTAGCTATAGAAAAAGTAAATCCGTAATTACTTTTTAATATTTAGTCTAACAAGCAGACACATATACACACAGTACTTAACACCCCTTTAAGGCAAACGCAGCTCATTGCATTTTTTCACACTAGAGAATAGAGCGCGGTTAGTAGACCTAGTCTATTCAAGCCTACGTATAATAGCTGTCTGTAAAGACCTGGCCTAGGCTATATCTACCTCTGCTACCTTAGCTGGGACCAGTAAAGCGTTATAGAGGATAAGGACAAGTAGAATTTGTTAGAAAACAAATTACCTAAAGGGATTAGCTATTTTAAACACTAGGTAAAATCAGCCTTTAAGCGTTAGCAGGACAAGTACATCAAGGACATCCTAAATAAACAGAACCGCAACCAGAACTAAACGCGCATGTTAGAGGTAACATGCAGCAGGAGGCCAAAGCAGCAGAGGAAGATAGCAACTAAGTAGACAACGTTATGATTAAGCTGATAAAACAGGGCTCTAGGGACTCTCTCTAGGGAGGTTTGAAGCGCCTGCTCCAGCTGATCCGCAGGGCCCCATCACCATCACCACAGTGCTAAGGCTTAGCCCACTACGCTTTAAGCTTCTGACCGCAACAGTACAAGGAATAACAGGTGCAGATAGTGGCGGCAACTCAGCGTCAACCAAGACAGGACAGCCGCAGCCTTTAGCAACAACAGCTAGGTACATTAACATGCAAGACTTAAGGGAGTTTTATAATTAGTACAGGACCGTCCGCCGGCGTCAAGCAAGATACAGTGATTAACTTAGCGAGCAGTGATATAAAGGGGGATAAGAAGTTAGACACAAGGTGCCGTATAGTTTTAGACTAAGTAAGTAGGTAGACTAGTTATTAATATTATATAGTAGTAATAAGCCAACAAGGAATTAATTAGTATTAGAGATACAAATAAGATAATATATAGCTACAGAGTGCTTGTTTACTGTTTTGTACTCTAGCCCGTTAATATAACCTAGCATTGTTTTATTCAAGGTGTAATTAAGCTAAAATATTTAACAAATAGGCGTCTTATAGGCTGCTCTTATTCTTATATAAACCTTATAGATAATTAACCTATACATAATACCTACAAGTCCTCTCCCAGAGGCCCTATTAACCACCCTCCCCAGAAGATCTTCATACATACATAGCGTACGCCCGGTTTTGTCACCCAGGCTAGCTGTACGCTAACTAAGTTGACTCGCAGGGTACTCTTCAATATGTGCGTCACGAAGGTAAAGTAAACGCAGGTGATAGCTTCCGCGTCAACCTAGCCCCCTTTACTAAGGTAAACAGAGCGCCTTATAACATCAGCATAGGGGCCTCCAGGTCATTATTACAACACTCAATAGCGAAAAAGCTTTAATTTTCGGAAATATTACCCTTCTTCTTATCATAATCGTTAAAGAGGCCGCTACCCTAGTGGCTCTAGCTGTTCTAGTTTGCAGGGCCTTAAGCGTAGGCTATACTATCTCTACTAAAAGCACTACGGTTACTATTTTTTAGGGTACCAAGCGTAAAATAAGCAAGCTTAAGAAGCAGGTGCTTGTTTTTGTAAATCGTAATCCTTTGTCTTCATAAATAAAGCACCAAGCTCTTAGGCATACTATAAGGCTTAGCGTTTAGGTTTAAGGACTATAGCTATCACAAGTTAAGTAGAACATACAGTTAGACATTAGAGAATTTAGGTTAAAAGGCTTAATTCTATAATTATAACTATAGAATAAGTAATACTATATATATAGCTAAGATACACAACTAATAAGTAAAACATTACGTAATAAAGAAAATAACAAGACAGTTACAGACTATAGAAAGATAAAGTCATTATAACAGTAGCTATAAGCTATCTCTCTTATTTAAGTAACTACTACTCTATTAAATACGTGTTAGGTTACAGAGTAGTGGAACTAGTTACTAACAGGACCAATATAACTGTCACTTTAGCCTATAGTAAGGAACTAACCGTCTGGGTTGTATTTAGTAGCTTGTGGTTAGGCTATTCTCTGGCTAAGTCTCGCGAACAGGTGGACCTCTGTATTATATTATAACTGACTGAGAGTAGGTTCAAAATGACCTGCCCTAGGCTTCTAGAAATCTCAGCTGTATTCCGTATAGTCTGTTCCTCTGATGATCCCATGTCACTAGGAGCCGCCGCCATGACTTAGCTTTGTTATCAGGTCCGGTTTCTCGCCTCCATAGCTGCCCTCAAGGTATTAGAGTAGGGTGAGGCGATCAACCCAGATAAGATTAAACAGGTGACCAATCGGCAGAATTTAACAACCGATCAGCGTCACAAAGATATAAGCCAGAGCGCGATAGAGACAGGAAAATCATGTATATTTCTACTTTCCTACACAGGCCTACCTTTGCCTAATTAGACCAGAGCCTTCCTATAATCTACCCTTAGACGTAATAACACAAGACGATTAGGAGCTTCTACTTGCCTAAATCAGTGTACTATTATAACTAATCAGAATCCTTAACCCTCATGATTCAGGTTAAGCCTAGAACAATTAGCACGATTTGTACACTAATTGGCAAGGAATCTTGTGTTGCTTTTAGTGGTTGTGGTGTTCTGTATAGTCACCGCACCGCAAGAGTCCCATCATACCCTACGCGCTTTCAGTATCTATATTCTTTTCTATGTCCGAGGCACTTTCTATACTAGCGCGTGCGAGCGCTTCTACCTCTTGTATAGAAACAGCTCTTCTAGATGCCATGTGGGGCGAGTGTGGAGGTGCGATATTATGCCTTTACGTATTGAGTATGCAAGCAGACGAGTCTTATGGGCTTTAGAGGCGGCATATGAAAGGGGAGGAAGCTTGGGGCGTGAAGCCGCCCTTATGATGGTAAGCAGAGCTGAGGGGCTTTGATATTTATCCCCATCTGCCTCTCGGAGAATAGTGTGTAGTTCAGCTACCTCTACCTGACCACCACTCTTCTATCCTGGTACAAGGACACAAGCAGCTTAAACAACAATTTCAACTTTGTCTAAAGACACGTGTGCCCTCCCCAAAGTGTTAGTAATGTGACAACAGGCCTACCCTTGCTGAACAACTAGATATAAGTTCTGAGGATGATGAGGCCGTCAGGCTGGGGAAGCTAATGCGGAAGGCGGATTGGAAAAGGAGGACGCAGAAAAAGAACTGCAACATTTGTGCTAAGCAGGCTCCTATAGATACCACCCTATCTAATTATAATATATATATAACTATACACTAGTTCCTTGTGCTTCTATAGCTGTTTAATAGCGGCGATAAGTTAGATAATTCTGTTAGGCTGTAGTTCTGGACAGCTAGCCGCTATGCTGTGCTTTAAGAGGCGGTCAGCGTGGGGGAACATAAGTTGACTGTTGGAACAAGGGACCAGGTGGCGAAGAAAGCGGCCGCTGACTACGGCTGACCTCTAGATAGATCTAGGAAGAATTAGCGCCAACTTATAAAGTCTTATAAAGGACCTTGATCAGGCGACCGAGATGACGCATGTGACAGAGACAAACAAGGGTGTGTTGGATACAGCGGATGCTTTTGTAGGCGATTTTAAGAGGGCATTTTTTCCTAATTCACTTGTTAGTTTATTAAGTTAATTATAAGCTAAGCTGTGTTTGTTTGTTAGTGCTGCTAGACTGTAGAGAAACTAAGGACAAGGTTACCTGTGAAGCAAGCTTTCCCTTTAATGTGACCATATCTGACTTGTAGGACGTCTGCTTGAGACTTTCTAGTTAGTTACCTCCCCTAAAGCCGTTGTTGTTATTTGTATTGTCGTCCTGATACTGGGGCTTCCTTGCACTTATGTGAGTGTTGCTGAGGACCTCTATCGAGATAGTTAGCGTGCCTAAGTCTTGGATGGGATAAAGAGGACGCTGTTCCTACGCGTCTGTGTTGTGCTTAGGTAAAGATTAGAGAGCTAAAGAGATAGGTATAGAGGAGGCTATGAAGCAGGTATAGTCTATAGCCGAAGCGGTTTGGAGCCTGGAGACACGATGTCTTGTTACTAAGTGACGTGAAGATGCAGTTGCGCGTGCTGGGTGGCACGAGCTAGCTAGATCTTGCTAAATGAATGGAACGTGTCCTTTGCATTACCTGAGCCACATGGCGTATGGTAGGAGACGACTTGCTGATGCCCAAGACAGATGACAACAAACTTGCAAACGACGTCACAACAAGTGACGACGCCACAGACGTGGGCAATAATATAGCGGACAACGATATGGCGATCGACAATGGGCTGAACCAAGACAAGACGAACGACGGCAGCTTCACCAATATGACAATGGTGGGCCCGGCCTTTTTTCCGAGTTATCCCACGACCTTACAGCACCACCCAGAAGCTCAAGGTCCAGAAGTTGAGGTCACAAGTAGATGTCAAGAGTACGCAGGTTCAGCTATGCTGGCACAACTACACGCAGACCCAAAAACATGCGGAATGTCAACTAACCTCCTCTCAGCACGTCAGCTTCTGCTCAAGAAGCCCGCCCGACCTCGCCTCCAAGATGGTCAGGTTGCACCGCCCACGTCAAGGGAATGGCTGCGCTGGTAAGCCATTAACGTATGCAGCGGGAATCTTCCAACTCGCTGCCTTACACGGCGTCCGTAGTGTTAAAGAGTCAAGTATTACAGTCCAACCCCCCAGGTAGCTAGGTAGGTTCACCCACTAGCCATTCTACTTACTAATTATCCTTAATCCTCCAGAATACCGCCCAGCCATTGCCTGTTTTCCATCAAATTCCCCTCCGTTAAGCGCCGCGGTTACAGTCCGAGAGCCTTACGAGCGATCTATTGTCCACTATCCCCCCAAGCTCTATCGCGGAGCAGCTTGACGTCGCAAGCTGTTCACCTTAGCTGCCTGCTGCAGTTACGAGTACGGCTTGGCCAGAGAAATGTTCCTTGCTGCAGATTATAAGAGACGTCAGTATTGCAATCCAGGTGTTAGCCGTCCCAAGGAGACTTACCGTAGGCAATTTTAGGCCTAGGGACTATGCCGTAGAGAAGATTGTTAACATTAGCGTCAAACTTGTCACCAAAGAACAAATAAATGTACTTAGTGTGCGCCGTATAAATACAGCACAACCTGTCCTGTATCTTAAAGATTACTACGTAGTGCCTAAAATAGAAGGGCTGCGCCGCAAAGGACAACACGTAGGAGCCGGTTGAGAACCTTGGAAAATGCAGTTCTATGATCATAACTGCCTGCCTGCCTGCCTGAAGCGAAGGCGGCCGGTGGGCACCCGCTAATACAAATGACAATAGAAATGAGATATTGAAGGCTTAAGCTAGACGGGAGAGCGCTTTAAGCTGGGTTTCCATTTGTAGATGCTTGAGATGCACTGAATCTGTTGGAAAATAGATTAGAATAACTGCAATACTGACATGTCCTTGTATGTTCCCTTGGTCAGGTAACAGTAGATATTGTTAATCGAGATGGATTCTGCTGCTGCACCTATAGAGAATATGCATCCCTGTGATACTCAGCGTCAGGATCTCGAGTTTGCCTAAAGGTAAGCCCGATCTAAGAGTGCGACCCACCTTGCGCGCCGTCTGCAATGATCTAAAAGGATAGCAACAAAGCATGGAAAAAGCGACCTGGCGAGGGTGGCCTAGAGGGATAGGAGACTACAAGGTTGAGGGCATGGTTTTAATCACCCCCCTCGTGGGAATCCGGTCAAACCAGATTATATGTGACATGACTGCCGTCTTGGGTAGGGCCATTTTGAGCAGGCAGACACGGACTACAAGCGTTTGTAGGGCCCGACAGAGTGCAGAGCGAAAAAAGCGACTATATGTGTGATGCATGTCTTATTTATGGCTTTTTGGAGTCTCGAGATGTAACTTATCTGTTAATGCAGTGTTCCTTTGTCTTATGACTAGCAGTAACTTAAGCCATGTATATTGCCATAGCGTTATATAATCCTTCTGCTCTAGCCCTGGGTGCTAGTGATGGGCCGAGACGCCGAGGACGAGATAAATGACTGCGACCCGATCGAGGCGACTCACTAAATCCCAATCTTCGATGTCACTCAGTAGGCCTAGGCTGCTGCTAGTGGTAATGTGACTGCCGGGTGGACACAGGGTTGACCTTGTTATAGATGCATATTATTCGTCAGGGGTCTTGTATCCGTACTAGGCGGTCTCGGCGGTAGCAAAGATAGGACTTCTCTGACGGCGACTACTGCGCGTGCGGTTGAACAGAAGATGTCTTGGTCCTAGTTTGGCTGCTTGGTCAGCCACCTAACCGACGTGGAAGGGGGGCGGGGGATACCTATATATGATTAATAGCAATGCATGTGCATGTACAGTGCTGAGCACCTATGTGAAGATGCGTTTGGAGGCATGGGTGTAGAGCCTCCTAGAATATCAGAGAGCTGAGGGTATTGTAAAGAAGATAGAGTAAAGAACAGGATTAGGGGGAAACGAGATTGTCGTGTGGGAAGAGAAAGTGCAAGCAAAGGTCTAGACTTCTAGGTGGTGGTTCTAGGTGTAGAGAAGGCTTAGGTTAAGGGGAACAGGGAAGGTCAAGATAATCTATTCATCTGGTAGGCGCAACTAGAAGATTAGGTATTTCCTTAAATTTCCAGGTAAGTTAAGTTAAGAGAACGCCTGAACTAGACGTTATTATAAATATATCTAATTTCAGAACATGGATTTCAGCCTTACCCCTGTTATCTAGTGAAGTATTATATGTGATGCGATATGAGAAGTGAGTTCTGTTGTGTTTTAAGAAGGATATAGAACACCTCGATAGCAGAAACGGCAAAATCTAGAGGTGTATTACGGTCTAACCATTTTCTTCCGCCACGGTCGATCGAAATCTCAAGGTGATGTGATTTTTAAGTGTTTATAATTTTCTTTGTGTCTTTTGCTTCTAGGCCTAACACAAGTGCTCTGTAGGTACGCTTGTCTTGGCAGATAATGTCCTCATGTAGCTTTTCTGTGAGGCGAGAGTAAGGTGAGATAACTCCCCCACCCCACATCTAAGACACCCCTACTTCTGAGACATCCAAAAATCCCGCATTTCTCCTCCTTTATTAACATTACTACCTTTTTTAAACTATTATAACATTTTACATATATAACTAAACAACACTATTTTTTTAAGATACCTTCTTTAACCTATTATAAAGCAATATACTAAAGATAAGCTTTATTAGGCCTTTTTAAATATATAAAATAAGTATAGTATCTAGGCTACTACTTTTAAATAGGGTATACTATACTAGTTACTTTATTATTAATACTATAGGGAATAAAGTAAAAATACTACTTTTACTTATATATAATACTTATTCTAGGCCTAAAAATATAATCTAGCTACCTATATATCCCTTTAAGCTTCCCTTAGTAAATAAATTACTTATTAATAAGTAAAAGGCCTAGTAAAGTATATAATAAATAATAAGTATTCTTTTATAAAAAAGAAATAGATAGCCTAATTTATATAATAAAATCTATTTATTAGAACCCTTTAACCTAAAGTAATTAATACCTAGTAATAAGTAGCCTATTCCCTTAAGGTTATTAAGAATTTTGTTAGTTATTACTAGGGTGGTAATATAGTTAACTATATATATTAATAGGCGATTAATAAATAATAGGGGTAACTAATGGTTCTAAATTATGCGTTAAGGAAAGAAAACTATTATAGGATTATATAGTAAATTCTCTACGTAATATACCTATAGATCTAGTAGATCTATAGTAAATTAGCTATAGTTATTCTAGCTAATTAGCGTTAATCTATACTACTAATATCTAGGTAATAGTTAATATTATAATACTAGTAACTTTCTAAAGTATTATAAATTATTTCTATTTTTTAGTTATTTATAAAAGGCCTAGAAATATAATAAAAATAAAAGGCTAAAAAGTATTTAATACTTTTTAAATATATAACCTATTATATATATAAAACCTATTTATTTATTTATATCCCTAATTAACTATTATTAATTAACTACTCTAGTACCTTATTTAGTAATAACTTTATAAATTTATTTACTAAGTTATTTTCCCTTTATATTTATTAGATCTTATAGATCTTATATTACTTATATAACTAGTAAAGCGCTATAATATTAATTATAAGTTACTTCTTCTTAGTAGTACTAAGCTTTATAAGGCACTTATAAAGGGAGTATAAGTTAGTATAAAGGATTATTAAGATTTATAGTAACTTAAGGTAGTTAGTAATTATTATAAGTATAGTACTAATTATATAAGTAGTATTAGTACTAGTAACTATACTATAGACCTTAGAGGCTAGTACGCTATATATAACTTTTTTATACTTTATTAAGCTAAAGTAAATAATATTACTAGGTAGTATAAATTTCTTATTATTAGTAGTAGGTTATATAATATTACTTTTATTAGTAAGAATAATAATAAAGCTAAGTTATAAGGTAAAGTTATAGTTATTTATAAATAAGCTATTAATAAAGATAAAGAGCTTTATAGTTATAAGGTTAATTAGCTAAAAAAGTAGGCTATAGTTAAGGTAACTTATTTACTATTTAATTTAGTAATTAAAAGTCTTAATCTTTTTCTCTATAGGCTCTTAGTATTATGTAGTAACTAAATAGTTAAAGTAATCCTTAGGTTAATAGATTAATATAATATATACTCTATAGGCCCTTTACTAAACAAAATCTTG
>NW_007361209.1:0-1563 GCF_000149035.1 Colletotrichum graminicola M1.001
TACTTTTCGGCATCTGTCACGTGCTGGACCCACGTTGTGCGATTGTCTCCTTGGGCGGTCACCAGCACGCAAGAGTGCCATGGTGTGAGACCAAAACAGTCAGGTTGAGGTATCAGAGGTATAGAAAACTTTGAAGTTCCGGTCGATGGGTGAATCGAGATTCTGATGCTATCTGGAAATCGGAACTCCAGTGCTCTTTCATAGGCCTGTTGTGTACATGTGTCAGTAAGGGGTCGTCGGGCAATGGAAGTGCGGTTTCTCACAATTAGTCGCCGTGTCATTTGCTCTCCAACTCGCCGTGCCTCGGCCTGGTACATGTCTTCATTCGATTTGACAGCTTCAGGAATATTAGGTCCCCATCGGAGGTCGTCGTAGGCGCCCTTGACAAAACCCCGATATGTCAATGCGGTGTCGGGATGATCTTTGATTTCCCTCTCGATATTGAAATTCGGATCCAGGAATCCCTTTTCAAGCTCTCTCCGGCAGGTTGGAGCGATACTCAAAAAGACCTCTTTGGAGATGGCGTTGCCGTCGTTGAGACCAAGAACGTCGATCAACCGCATGAAAGAGATAGATGTCAGACCATTTTCACACGCCATATCTCGCAGTTCTTGTCCATAGCTGAATACATCTTCGTCTGGATAGCCAAGAAGATCTGAATGTGTTAGCCCAGAATCAGAACATGCCCTAGCAGAGCGATCTCTAGACGTCCCCGTGATGAATCGCAGTCCTTACCATTGTATACAGAACCGTCAGAAATTATGGTTATATGTGCTCCGTAGGGAAAGACTGCAGCCAGCTCTTTGCAAAGTTGGTTCAGTCTAATCAAACCAAGTTCCTCTCCCAAATCAGGACTCTTAGATAAAGTCTTCTGCGGGTTTGGCGATTTCCATGGGAAAGCGGGTAGAAGGAGTGAGACTGGTTTCTTTGCGGCCCTAAAGTTCTCGATTTTCTCAGCTGCTACAGCTTCATAAGGAACAGCCCCATCGACACCTTTCGGATCTTGGTGATTAGAAAAGCGCCTGAGGATCTCAAGAATGGAATCAACGTCGGTTTGAGTAGGAAGTGGCATTGTGGCTGGGAACTAAGAGACTTTGAGAAAGTAGAAAACACTCCAGAAAATGGAGGAGGGACTTATTCTCCCGATATCTGCCTCTCCACTCTACCTGAAGAGTATGAGGTATCAGCCTATTGATGATTGGTTTATAGAGTACAAATAAATGAGATATTGTGGAGGTGCGGCGTTTTTGTATGCGTTTTTGTAGTATTGCTACTCTCAACGAAGTTTCCGGAAAAGTCGCCTCGTTATTAAAAAGGTCCGTCACGCAGTTCCTCGACGTGTGATAGCTACACTGCCGCGCGGCCCTGTAGAAAGGACTCCAGAAAGAAACAAGGTGCGACTGACCCCTGAGCCATTTATGTAATGATATGTTATACCCATGTCTTACAATAAACTGTAGTATAATCGGGTCTTAACCAGGGATTAGGCAACACTGTGCTTCATACATGGGCAGACATAAAATGTACTCAAGACTGCGAGCAGCTTCCAAGTTAAGGTTTCGA
>NW_007361209.1:3213-20269 GCF_000149035.1 Colletotrichum graminicola M1.001
ACACACATGAACTTGTTTACAAAGACGGTCGGCCGTATCACTTCCGAGAGAGGTCCCCATTATATGAATGGGACGCCAAGGTGGAGTTTGAGCATCTCTACGAGGGAGGGTTGATTGTGCACAACACCAAGGGGTCGGAGCAGACAAAACAGTCTCTATCAGCTTCAGATAAAAACAAAGCAGTTTCTCTTGCTTTACTACAGGGCAAGATTATTTTTCAAGGTTTCTAGTTTGTAGCTACATAGCTTACGATTTCAGCCAAGTAGGTTACAAGGTCTATACTAGTTATAGGCGCTTTGCCTACACTTCAAATTAATATTCCTTCTATCCACCGTCTTCTAATAAAGTACGTAGATTTATAGCAATAACCCTTATTTAATTACTAGTCTACTGTTTATATTACTATCCTAAGATCACATTATCACATTACTATGTTATTTTAAGTAAATATTTAGCCTTAGAATATAATATATATACTATTAGATTTCTATTTTTTAGTAAAAAAGTCTATACTAAAAATATTATATATATTTCTTTAAACTATATAGTTTATTTTTATCTTATTTACTTATTAATATTATTTATATTAAGCTAGTTTATTACCTAAAATTAACTACTAAAAGGTTATCTGTTATTACCTGTATATAGCTAATACTAAATCTAACAGCTAGGGCGGTTCTTATACCTGCCGTGATAGAACACCTCTAAGCCTAAACCCTCAGGGAACCTGTATTAGCTATGGTCCTCTTGCCTACAGGGTCTGCAACAACCAGCAAGGAAAGTAGGCCTTCCGTTTATATGGCTGCTGTAACAGAACAGTTGTTAAACCGTAGGGATTGTAATAGTTTAGTAATTAATTATGTGATATGTTGTGTGTAACTATAGTGAAATGCTTTAGGGATAGGAGAATCCCCCTATTCCTTAGTTAGGAGATCCTAGACTAATCCTAGCTATATAATTAGTAAAATTACCCTTAAAGTAGGGCTATTTTACTGCCTATTCTCTAATAATCTGCTGCAGGGCAACTATATATTTGTTAGTTAATTTATATGTACTTCTGCTATATTTAACAGTTGTCTTAGAGGGCCTAGGCCCCTATTGCTGGGTTTACTTCTACTACTTGTTTCACTATTACGTGTTTGTTGTTATCTCTACAAGCAATTCTAATTCATTAAGGGTTCCTAGGATCTTTACCACCAAGACGCAGTGTGACAGCACAGATTTAGCGCTCCACCATTATTCAGATTAAGCCTACCAATATTTACTCATCGGCTTTGCTTTCCGCATAGGACGTATTAATTATGCAGTACAGCGTGTTAGAGAGGTTAGACTGTGTCACGTTAAAAGACAAAAGAGCTCAGAGGTTAGTTAGCTAAGATAACAGGGCTAATTACACAGCATTAGTATATAACATAGGCAGTGAGTTAGCGTTTGTTACTATTATTTTAAGTTACTTACAGACCAGCCTTAGTTCTTTATAGGATTACTTTAGTTCTTTATTTATCTATTTTATAGTTTTATCTATTTTTAAGCTTAAGTTATATATTATTTCTTCCTGCTTTTATACTACCTCTATCTGCTGCTTAAGTGTTTCTATTACGATGTTAACCATCGCCTGGATATTAGCGATATAGATTAACGCCGATCAGTCGGAATAACTACGGCCAATTCGCCGTGGATCCACCAGATCCACAGGGATATTACGTAGTGAATTCGCCACATAATCCCACAATAGTTTTCCTTCTTTACGCATAATTTAGAAACAGTATTTACCCTTATTATTTGTCACTTGCCTATTAATACGTATAGTTAACTATATTACTACCCTAGTAAAACTAACACTAATTAGTAGTTAACTTTATAGTAACTACTACTATAAGATACTATAGATTAGTAAGGTAATATAAGAAGAGGTAATTCTTTACTATTAATTATTTATAAAAGCCTAGAGTAGGCTTTACTAAAAAGGCCTTCTATAAATACCCTTATAATAAGATTACGCTATACGCCTACTATAGGTTAATTTACGTTACCTAGTAGTTATATCCCCTTAATATAGTAAGAGTAGTGTAAATTTATATTATTTATATAAGTAAATTAACTTTATTACTATATAAGAAGTCCCCTATCTAACTATAAAAACACCTTATTTTACGCACTAACCTACTATTAATTAGTAATTATTTATAATTTACCTTCCTTTTATTATAAGCCTATAAAGCTTACTAACTTTCTCTTTTTTATATATTTTTCTTATTTTTCTCTAAATTATTTTATATTACTAATATAACAGCCTTTATTACCTATAAGCTTAATATACGCCTTTCTTTTTTTAAGTTTCTATTTAACTATAAGTCTTTATAGTTACTTATACTACTAGTAGTAAATCCTCTAATAGATATATACGCCCTTTAGTAACAGCTAAGGGAAACGCCTATAACTAAAAGGTAGTTAGGCTAACAGAGGGTAATTATAAGTAAGTAACTAAGATAAGTAACTATAATAAGCTAGTAAGTAGCGCCTATAAGGTAGTTAAAACCTAAGAAAAAAGAAGAAATCACCCTAAATACAAGCTACTACCTAACGCTACTAAGTAAGTAAAGAAAGTCTATAGCGCCTATAAAGTGCCTAAAGGCCTTAAAAAGTATATTATTACTACCTAATAGTAAAAAGACTATATTATAAAGTTACTATAAGACCTTATAGTTAATAAGTAAAGGAATACGCTTACTACTATTACTATAGCTAATATTACTAAGTATAAGCGCTATAATTATATATATAGGATCCTTTAGGATAAAGTTTAAGATAACTTTAGGAAGTAGTTAATTAATAATTTTAAGTAATTACCTTATAAAGTTACTATAAGGCTATATAACTACCTTACTAGCTATAGAGTATAAGTTAACTAATTAAAGCACTTTATAGTTATATTACGTATTTATAAGGCTATAAAGGATAAGTTACTTACTATATAAGATAAGGAGATAATTATAACTGCTATATAATAAGTTAAAGGATTTAAGGAGTAAGTAATAGATTATAATTTCTATAAGACTATTACTAGTATAGTAGTGTTAACTACTAAGGTAATTATTATAGTATAAAAAGCTAAATAAGCTACTACCTATAGATTACTAGTAATCACCTAGGCAACCTTATATAACAATCTATTATTTACACCTCCTCTAGCCCTATTACTATAGAAACCCTAAATAATAGTAGAAATTTATAAAGCCTAAGTCTAACTGTATTTTTTACTATTAGTAACGCCTACTATAATAGCTATAACAGTAAGCAGGTAAAACAGCCTAACGCTAAGGTAATTAACAGACTTAATAAAGTTCTATATAAATAATCTAGGTTTAATATATAGCAGTAGCCTATATAAAACTATTAACTTAAAGTTACTATTTTTCTATAACCTTTATGTCTATATAGGCATACTATAAAACCACTATAGTATAGTAGTAATAGTAATACTTAAAAAGAAGCTATATAAGTATTACACTACCTTATTACTTAGTTATTTTAATAATTTTAATATAATAATAGTAAAGCTTAAATAACGCTTTAAAGGTAATAAAGTACACCTTTTACGCCTAGCTAAGCTTTACTATACCTCCTTTAATTTAATTACTAAAGAAAACGCTAGTAAAAGTAAGCTTAAAGTACTTAAGGCACTTATTATATAAATTACCTAGTTAGTATAAGTAACTAGTTATAATAGCACCTTATATAATAAAGAGTATTATAAGTAATTACTTACTTACTACTATAGCGTGCCTAAGTGCTTTATTACTATCCTTAATCTACTTACTACCTTTAGTAGCCTTTATATATAATTATATAGTAGTATAGTAGATTTACTTTTTTACTATAAGCTATAGTTATAATACTTTACTAATAATAATTATAGTAATAACTAATATTAAGTTAATTATAAGTATAATAGCTAGTATAACTATAGGGTAGACCTCTAGAGACAGTAAGGCTATTTATAAGGCCCTCTATAGTTAGCTAGTAGTAAAGCACTACCTAATAGTAATTTATCTAAGAAGTGCTTTATTTATAGTAAATTAGACTATTAGTTAACTAAGCACACTAAAGAGGAATAATAAACCTCCTTTACGTAGTATAAAAGCACCTACTTTATATAAGCTTTATAGGCTACCTTTAGTTACTTTCTTATTAACTATAAGAGTAATAAGCTAATTTATCTTAAAGAAGTAAGTAAAGATAGTAAAACTTACTTATTAGATAGTAAAAACTATAAATCTACTATGTTTTTTACTATAACTATATACTTTAGTAAGTAGTTAATTTATAGCCTATTAACCTATAAGAAGTTATATAACTAAGTAACTTTTTATACTATTACCTATAAAAATCTATATAAAGAAGAATTACCTAATATAAATATAAAAAGTAGTAATATCTTTATATTTAATAACTACTACTTTATATCTACCTTTTAAGGTATTATACCTAATATAGGCGTAGTTAAGATATCTATAGCTAGCTAGTAGTAGTACTTTACCCTTATAAAACACCTTAGTAAGGAGATCCTACTAGATACTACCTACACTAGTAAAGTAATAATTTGCTTTAGTAGTAGGGATTACTATAAATCCCTTAGGGTAATCTATATACTTATGCTAATTAGTAAGCTTATTTTCTATATAATAATAAGTAATACGCTATTTCTCCTTTACCTATAGGATATAGATTACTATAGCATAAAATTTAATAACCTTACTAACTAGCTTATTAAGGATAAGATTATTATGCCTATTACCTAAAAATAGGGCTATATATAGATGCTTTTAGAGCTGCCTAAAAGCACTATTATAAAGTAACACTTAACTAATAGTAAATTACACTAGATTTACTATAGATTTAGCTACCTATTAGTAAATTAACTTTATAAGTTACTTAAATAAGCAGGTAAATCTACCTCCCTTACTATGCTTAAAGAAATTAGTAAGTACTACTATTACTACTAACTTAATATAAAGGCGCCTAGCTACCTTAAATTTACACTATATAATAACTATAAATTTAACTATAAAATTATTATTAATATAATATATATAGATAGTAATAAGCCTATACTTTATATAGTTAACTTAGCTACTATATTTAATATAGTAAGATTCTTACGTTTAGTTACTATAGAGTATATATAGGAGGCACTATAAATATACTAAATTAATATATATTTTAGGCTACTTAATTAGATTACTACTAACACTAGCCTAAATTTTTATATAGCTAAATTTAAATACGCTGCCTATACGTTATTTATTAAGGTTAATAAAGTGCTTATTAAGGCCTATTAATCTATTAGTAAGGTTAAGTAATACTATACTACCCTTTACTATATGTATAAGATTATCTATATAGATAGTAATTATAAGCCTAAAGTTACCCTTTAATTAGCTACTAAAGCTATTAATAATACTACTAGCCCTAATAGCCTTATACTAACTCTATTTATTTTTAAGGTATACCCCTATATTATAAATAATTTACTACCTGCCTCTTCTACTATATAGCGCACTAAAGTAGTAAAAAAGGCTATAAACGTAGTGTAGTAAATCTATATAAAGAGATAAGTGTGTAATATACTAGTAACACGTAACAGCCTAGATATAATAAATACTATAGTACTACCCCTTTAATTACTTATCTATATATAGTATAAAAAAGACAGCTAGTAGGGCCTATTTTACTTACTTACTAATAATAGCACTACCTATACTATTAAATTACCTTATAGCCTATATAATTTTTATATTACTATAGTAAAGCTATACTATATAGCGTAAGAAAAAGGCTAATTAGCACTACTACCTATAATAGCTAAAGGAGGTAATAATCCTACGTAAGCGTAAGGAGAAGAACCTATAATAACTAGTAAATCTATAGAGGAAGTACGTAATACTATTATTATTAATAACAGGCTACCCCTATAATAAGGCTATAGCTACTTATAAAAGAACCTAATTACACTTAGATATAAAAGCTTATATAATTATAACCTTAAATTTAACCTTAAATTTAACCTTATTTATAACCTTAAAGTAACACTACTATATATATATATATATATAGGATATCTAATATAACCTTTACTTCTAGATATAGACCTATAGAGATTTACTCTCTAGTACTTTATCTCTAAGAAGTATAAAAAGTAGATATATATAAATAGTAACTAGATTTACTCTAGGGTACTAAAAATAGAAATATCTACTTAGATAAAACTAGATATTAAACAGACCGTATTATACTATAACAAGCTGTAATAAGTAGTGTAACAGGCTGTAACTAGCTTAAAACAGGCTGTAACAATATAAGGTTTTAAATCTATATAATAGTATAATAAGTATAATATAATATAAAGGTTAATATATATATTACTAGAAATATAGAACTTAGTTAATTATATATAGAGAGAAGATCCCCTTAAGGGATTTGAACTCTCTATGCCTTCTAAGTACAATAAAACTACACCTATCTTTCTACCTATCTTTCTACCTATCTATCCAGTTAACCTACTGATCTACCTGTTATTTCTTATTATTACTACCTTCTTTTATAAGATACACCTTACTATTAACGTCTTTAATATATACCTTACTATAAAGGAGGAAGCTAACTATATACTTACTATTAAATTATATAAAAAAAGCATTATTACTACGCCTAGTAAGCCTTTTAAAGAATCTAATAAGGCAGAAGTAAAAGTCTTTATTAACTATAGTGTATTTTATATTATTACTTATAATAAGAAAACGTATAGTAATATATAAATCTTTAAGTTATATATAGTATATAAGGTTAAAAAGAAAAATAAGTAACTATATAAGAAATTATAGTTAGTTATTTAAGGTTATACTAATAATAATAAGGAGATAATTCTTATATAGTTACCTATAATCTAATAAATAGCCTAGTAACTAGTTTTTACCTTTACCTCTTTACTTTTATAATATAGATTTTACCTCTAGTTATATAATATTACCTAGGCGTATACCTAATCTATAATACCGCTTAACTACGTTATTCTTATAAGACTTCCTATATAAATTTACTACCTTTACCTTAGTAACTTTATTATAAAAGTAAAAAAGCCGCTTTATAGTATTACTAAGGCAGGCACCTACTAGTAGGCTATATATAACTACTATTATAAAAAGAATCTCTAGATAGATTTATTAACCTTTAACCCCTACCTACTTATTTTATTACCTAATAATAAAGATTTTAGCCTTATTAGTATATAGATAGATAATATAATTAGCCTTATAGATAATAAATTCTCTACTTATAAGGAGAAGGAGCTTAAGAAGGTAACTTTTACTATAAAGCCTAAGTAACTATTAACTATTAATAATTTTATTACCTTTAATAGTAGCATGCTTTCCCTTAGCTATAATAGTAAAATAAATTTTTACTAAAAAGATTAAGGTAAAAAGCTTTAGCCTATTAATATAAATTTACCTACTACTAAGTAAGATTTTATTTAGTAAAAGGCCTATAGGGCGTATATTACGTTAATCTACTAACCTAAGGCTTAATTTAACTATTTAGTTACTATATAATACTAAGAGCCTATAGAGAAGAAGATTAAGTAGTAAATAAGTTACCTTAACTATAGCCTGCTTTTTTAGCTAATTAACCTTATAACTATAAAGCTCTTTATCTTTATTAATAGCTTATTTATAAATAACTATAATTTTACTTTATAACTTAGCTTTATTATTATACTTACTAATAAAAGTAACGTTATATAACCTACTACTAATAATAAGAAATTTATACTTACTAGTAATATTATCTACTTTAGCTTAATAAAGTATAAAAGAGTTATATATAGCGTGCTAGCCTCTAAAGTCTATAGTATAGTTACTAGTACTAACGTTACCTATATAATTAGTACTATACTTATAATAATTACTAACTACCTTAAGTTACTATAAATCCTAATAATCCTTTACACTAACTTATACTCCCTCTATAAGTGCCTTATAAAGCTTAGTACTACTAAAAAGAAGTAACTTATAATTAATATTATAGCGCTTTACTAGTTATATAAGTAACATAAGATCTATAAGATCTAATAAATATAAGGGGAGGATAACCTAGCAGATAGATTTATAAAGGTATTACCTAATAAAGCGCTAAAGCAGTTAATTAATAGTAGTTAATTAGAGATATAGATAAATAAATAGGTTTTATATACGTAATAAATTATATATATAAAAAGTATTAAATACTTTTTAGCCTTTTGTTTTTATTACGTTTTTAGGCCCTTTATAAATAACTAGAAAATAGGGATAATTTATAGCACTTTAAAAGGTTACTAGTGTTATAATATTAACTATTGCCTAGATATTAGTAATATAGATTAACGCTAATTAGTTAGAATAACTACAGCTAATTTGCTGTAGATCTACTAGATCTACAGGGATATTACGCGGTAAATTCGCCACGTAATCCCACAATAGTTTTCCTTCTTTACGCATAATTCAGAAACAGTATTTACCCCTATTATTCGTCACTTGCCTATTAATACGTACGGTTAACTATATCACCACATTAGTGAAACTAACAGTTTCCTTTAGCTATTAAGACTCTTAATAGGATTTACCTAGTAGCTCTAAAGCCTACTAAAGTATTACCCTACTATTACTGCCTCTACTACTTCTACTACTGCTATTACTTTAGTAATAGTACTTATTTGCTCTATTATTCCTTTAATTAATATTAGTTGTATTATGTTCTAGGTTATTCTCTTTAATAGTTCCTGCACTGTCCCTTCCTCTTGTTAGGTCGTAGCTTGGATTTTAATAATCAGCTTTGTTACTTAAATTAGGCGCTTTAGCGTCAAGAAAGGGGCGTCATCTAGTTCTACTACAATCTCTGCCTCCATTAGTTTTGCCATAACGGGAGGCTAAGACACCTACACACACACCAACAACCTTTCTTAAACAATAAACCAACGACAAAACTCTTGATAAAGTGTAGGTCTCTACGTGGAATAGTTTCTAATGTCCCAATGCTCCACAAATGAGTGTTGTCCGTTAAATACAACAACAACAACAACAACTATAGACGTGTCTTGTATGCCTAAGTAGGTACTTTACGTTATATGTGTCTGTAGACATAGCAATTAACACGCGTGTTTCCAGCCAATGACAGCGCATTTTCTTCGAAACATCATCACGCTCGGACCATACTTGCGCAGCTTCTCTCATCCCACGGAAATGCATGGTCTTGATTTGACTTATTGCATTCAAGTCCAGTTCCAGAAAGTCTCTTCAGAAGCAACATTTAGTATTCTAGAAAGTGTCTTTTTGTTCTATCTCATTACTTAACATCTAGTATTCGCCTGATTTTCTTCACCAGGCCCTCGATTAAAGTAGTTGGAGCCGAGGTACAGCAATCGTCCTCATCACCGTCCGCGGCACACAGCAGTGAACGCAACAACGTCGGCGTGCATCTTGGATCTAAGAAACTCTTTTCGCGATCAGCAATCGGAATCGTTCCTGATTCCGTTTTGTCATTGTCCGGCGGTTTTGGTTCAATCCCTAAAGCACTTTCCATTTGGTTCAAGATCCGATAACTGATATAGATGAGCATTTCGATCTGCAAGTGAGGGTGTCTATCTAGCTGGAATCCCCCTATGCGGACATTAGGTAGCGGAGAAGTTTCTAAGTCTGGCGTCTGGCTGTTTGATTGCAGTGACTTTCGCGACGCGTATTGTGCGTCCCCAATACGCCCTTTGTGCCCTGACAGGGATGTCCGTCGGTTTTTGCGCCGCTAGTTCTGTGATAGTAGGGAGTCGTGAATGGCGGCGAAGACTGCCTCATAACCGTGAAACAGCCAAATATAACACGTCATGATGGTCAATGTTGTTAGACTACTGCAGTGGCCACCAGGCCGCCTGGGGTGTGAAGAAGTTGTGCTGCCAGGCATATCCTTACCACCAGATAGGTGCAACGTGGTTCCCAAAAACTAGCTGTTAATAGTATCCCCATTATTCTCCTAAGGTCTGTTCCTTGTCTAATTATTGAAGAAGACAGACGTATTAAGTGAGTCCGCTACGGAATCCTCTGAATTATAATACAAGTCGTATAACAACTCTTTTTCTTAACGTTCTATTAAATCTTTCAATCCCTTAACTACATCTAGAAACTCCTAGGAGCTCTCTAGGAGGAATCCTATAATGTTTTTACATAGTTTTATCTCTAGTGTATCGCAAGGTGACTAATAGGTCAAGATTTGTTCAAGAGTAATAGGATAGTCCTCCGCAGCACTCAGGCAGTCCAAAAGTTTCAAGGTAAGACAGGAAAGTCAGTACAGGTATTTGCGCCTTGTTCTGGGTGGCCCTTTTGTTTCAGAACATGTTATGGCGCCAATAGTCCCTTTGACTTGACGGGCCTTTTGATCAGAATCCCGAACCTGACCGTCAGTGGGTTCCCTAGGTTCACCATTTCAATTTACCAACGCTAGATCGTTATCAAGCATACCATCCAACAGCAAGCCAGGTGTTATGTCAAGGTTAAATCCACTAAGGCCGTAAGATACATCAGGCCCAGTCCTCTTATCCCTGTTTATTAGTAGGAGTGGCAGGAACTTTACTAATATGGCCGGCATATCTGATAATAGTGGCGCAAAGACATTACTGTGCTGGTATTCTATTAGAGAAATAGTGCTTGGCATCTGTCCTGTGGTGCGGTCCTCCCTAGATAGGTGTGCTAAGGAGTTAACGCTGAACGAGGCTGACTTGTCAGGATATAATTTAGCTCCCACTCCTAAGACAAAAGCACAGCAATTATTCGCAGATTAGTTAAAGGCAGGTAGTGACAAGGGAGGAGGTTACGCCAGCCGACGTTCATAGCCACTGGGGCGGATAGTTAGCGACCTACGTGCGTGCACCACCTAAACGCACTTGACGCCTGCTTTGACACATCGCACACATGGCATTAATAATGCCTTATTACGCTTGGGCGATAGGATCTTGTCTGACGGCCTTTTGTAACGGAGTTTATAAGCGTGGCATCAGTTACAGGCACTTTACTAAGCGCTTTAAGAGGCGGACTTCCTGATGTACGAATTGCTATTAGTATTGTTAACTCTAAAAAATATAGGAGATCTAGAAGCTATAGAAGTAATTAAAATAGAAAACTGGTCTACGTTCTAGAAGAAACATAATAATAATAAGCTAAGAGCGGGGCTAGTTAAGGGTCCTAGGGATAAGGAAGCAGTAGAGATGTAATTTATAACTTAATATTTAGGTGGTTAATAGTTAGAGTTATTATATATACTAGATCCCCCTCTAATAAGTGTAGTTATAAATGATTTATACCTCCTAAGTCTCCTGTCTAGGTAAGGGAAGTAGGTTATTAGAAAAGGTTTAAGTAATAAAGGGTTTTAATATAACTAAGGCCGGTCTTCTGCTATGCCTTTTTACGCACCTTGTTCTTATACTTAGTGTTATTACTTACTAAACAAAGATTTACTAAGGCACGTAGCGCTTCCTAAATATTATTAGCCTTATTTACTTAGGAGAAGTAGATAATAAAAGGCTTAAATTACTTAGAGTAAGGCTTTATTATAAGTATTTAAGGTATATAGAACTTTATAAACTAGTCTATTTCTAGTAAGCTATAAGCTAACTTAAATACCTAAAGGGAGTAAAAGACGTAATAGTAAATAAAGATATTAGCTTAATTAGTTAAATAGACTTTATTAATATAGCTTTTTAATATAGATAAGTAGGTACCTTACTATACTATACTCTTTAGTAGACCTTATAAAAGGGATTCTTTTTAGTCTTAAAAACCTTTAGCTATAAGAACAATAATTTAAATATATTAGTAGCCTAGTTTAAGCCTTTAAGAAAGCTAATATAGTCTATATACTTAACCCTCTTACTTACTATAAGGACTATACTTACTAAAAGCCTTTATATTAACTAATAATATAAGAGGAACTCTAAAGCTAAGATAGCCTTATTAGGCTAATAGACACTAAACCTAAAATATAGCTCCCTTAGTTTAAGGTGCTTATAAGTTATCCTTTTTATAAACCTTTTTATATTATATAAAGCTCTAAAGACTAGGTTATAGTGTAGTAGCTTAAGTCTTTATATCAATATAGTTACCTCTAGTAAGTGTTTTATAGTAAGTAAAAATTTAGCTTAAGAGATTATATTATACTTTATAATAATAAGCTTTATTATCTTACTAAGTGTAAATAGATAAAGGAGATTTTTTAGCTTAGCCTTACTATAAAAGAAGTTTAAAGTAAGACTTTAGAGGCTAGAACTAGCTTTAACTAACTTCTAGGCGCACTAGGTATTAAGAGGGCCTTTTTATATTAAGCTTAGTTTATAAAGAAAAGATATTAAGGCTTAAGCGTTTAAGCGCTAGTGTCTAGAAGAAAGTTAGCTATAAATAAATAAAAAGTTAGATAAAAGCCTATACCTATATAACTATCTAGCTAAGGTTAAAAAGAGGTATATCTTAAGGCTTTAGTATTAAGAGTAGCTACTATTATAAGAAGTACTATTTAAGCCTATAGGCTAATTTATTAGCTAAGGCTTAAAGTAAGGTTTTAAATAGTATAAACCTATAGATAGTATTACTATAAGTAGTAAATAAGGTAACCTTAGTAAGTTCTTATTTAATAAAAGTAAGGTAAGAAAATAAAAGAAATTAGTAAAGGATTTTAATTTAAAAAAGTAAAAAAAAAGTATAGGTTAGGCCTAATATAAGAGGAAGGCGTAATAGTATATAAGATAAGAAAAGTATAACGTAGTGTAGCCCTTAAAACCTATAATAAAGCTAATAAAGTAGTTATATAGTTATTATTATATAAGGCCTATTAATATAAACACACTTTAATTAATATATAGATTTAAAGCCTTATAGACCTATAGTATAAGATAATATAGTAGTAAGTAAGCTAATATAATCTATTTAGCTAGTCTTTTACTTTTATATCTTATATAATTCCCTTTTTCTACACCTAGCTAATAAATAATCTAGAAAAAGTAAGTTAGTTAGTATACTATATTTAATCTAATATATATACCTACTTACCTCTTTATTTCCTTTATACTTATAACAAAAGGGAAAATAAAATATAAGAAGCTAGCTTTATTATAGTTATTATAGAACTTTACTTTTATAATATACTTCTATAAAGCCTTAATATAGTAATTATATATCTTTAGCTTTAATATAGCCTAAGGCCTTCCTTTAGTAGCCTAGAATATAGCTAATATACTACTAAAGGTAAACCTAAAATAAAGGTGTTCCCTATAGTAACTTAATATAAAAGTAAAAAAAATACTTAAGTATTAAATCCTAGCTACTAATAACTATTTAGTATTACTAATATAGACTACTTAAAGCTTATACTATATAAATCTTACTAAGCTTAAAGTATACCTTACTAGTATAGTCTATAAGATATAAGGTATTAAAGTTAAGTCTAATTACTAGCTAGGTTACTATAAGAAAAAGGTAATACTAAGCTACTATAAATCTAATATTATCTATAGTAGCTAGAGATAAAGAGGGCCTAAAGCTAGGACGTCTACACTAGCGTACTAACGTTAGCAGTAGGCTTTATCTCTTAGCTAGATCTAAAGGGACTATACTAAAAACGTCTTATATCTCTAGGTTTACTTTATTTCTTAGTAAGGACTTAATAAGACTAGGCTTACTAATTAAGATAGTAATAAAGAAGGCTATCTACTAGTAGGAATCTATTATATCTATAGTTATGCCCTTATCTACTAGCTACTAGATAAGCCTTAGTGCTATATTAAACGCTTTATCTTATTTTATAAGGTAATATAAATACTTATTATCTTTTATATTAGTAGCTAACTATTAGGTGCCTATATCTAGGTAGGCTCTTACTATAATATAGATTAAGGTCTTTATTAGCTATATTAGTATACTAATATTATAGTCTACGCTTAGTAATAGTAGTTAGTAGGCTAACTTAAACTAGCTAGTAGTATATATTATTACTAAAGGCGTTATACCTTAGTTTATTGACACGTTAACGTTAAGGCTAACCTATACTACTACCTAACTAGTAAAGTTATAGGCACTAGCTCTAGGTGTCTAGTAGTAGCTAAGATTATAAAAAGCTAATAAGTTATAAACATTAGGCCTACTATAGTCTACCTAATTAAGTACGTCCTATAGACTATTTAGGCTGTTTACTATTAAAGATAACTTATAATATATAATAGCTTTAGCTATACTTTAGTTTTAATAATATAAAGTAAGGTAAAGTAGCGTCTTTTTTACTACTTAAGGCGTACTATTATAAATTATATTAGTATTTAATTTAGCTTTATAACACTAGTAGTATACTATAATAGTGTTAATATTAGCACTAGCACTAATATTATCTTAACTAAATAAGTATAGCCTAGAATAATAGTAACTTATAAGGCTATATACTTCTTAACTTTTTATATAAATATAAGCTACTTTATAAGGTAGGTTCCTTTTTAAGGACTTCTTTACTTATATAGCTATTATATATTAGTAAAGACACTATAGTAGATTACTTTATAAAAAGTAGTAGTATCTCTTTATACTACTACCTAAAGTATAGCTAAGCTAGTAAGCACGTCTTACTAGTAAAAGGTGCTCTCTAGCTAGGTCTAAAGGTTATAGGAGTATTAAATAAGGTTATTAAGCGTACTAGTTTATAAGGATAGCTTAAGCTACTTAAGAATAGCGTACTATAGCTCTAGAGGTAGCTTTATAACCTATATAATATAGTAACTTAGAGGATTAAAAGGAGCATATTAGAGATAGTTTATTATAAAGGCTTATTAAGACAAAGTAACTTAGTTATACTTAATATAGTAAGATAAGAATAATATAAAAAAGGTAGTAATAAAAGAGAAGGTATAGAGATTTTAAAGATAGTAGCTACGCTATATAGTGTATTTAAACCTATATAAAGTTAGAGTATAGGCTAGTTTTACTAGTATTACTTACTTATATAATAGTAAAAGACTAAATAAGATCTTAACCTAAGATAGTAAAATAAAAGTAAAAAAGAATTATAACTATTAATATTAGTGAAGGTAGAGAGATAATTAATAATTAAGAGGTTACTAGTTAATAAACTTTAGAGGAAGGGACTATTTATAACCTATTAAAATAAAAAAAGTAGTAAATAGTTATTATATAATAGACTTCTTTACGTCCTTATAATTACGTTAGTATATAGCGCTAGTAGTAGTATTAATAATATTATAGCCTTAGTAATATTTTAAAAAAAGTAGGTTTAGTGCTATATTAGTGTCTGCTATCTAGCCTTAGCTATTACTGCCTAGGTTACTAACTTTATCTAGCTTATATATAGGATCTACTGCTACTATATCCTATTACGTTCTAATTATAGTCTTACTACTATATAAGTAAGTCTTTATTTAGGTTAGGATTATTACTAGTATAGACTATTAAAGTGTAGCTAGCTAGAATACGCCTAAATAGGCTAAGGTAAAGCTAAATACTAGAAATATTAATTAGATTTAATATATAAATAAACTCTTTTAGGCTAAAAGAAATAAGGAAAAAGTTATATATATAGATATATATAAGATAATATATAAGTCTGCTTAGTAATAATAGTGCCTAAAGTAGCTTTACTAAGGTAATTACTAGCCTTAGTAATAAGTTATTTTACTATTAGAAAACAAGCTTACTTAATAGTTAAATCTATATTTAGCTAATACTCTTAAGTAAATATTAAACTAAGGCTTCTTATAAGTATAGTTATATTATTCTTCTTACTATAATTCCTATAACCTTATCTCCTAAAGTGCCTTATACTATAACTAGAAAAGCTATACTACCTTCTCTTGTTAAATGTAGTGGAATTACACGTAAATTAGCTAGCGAATATACAGTTAACCTACAGCGAATTGTTAGGGAATAGGCGATGAATTAGCCCCACTTCTAATAGTAACTTCACTAATAATATCGCCAGGATTAGCTAGGGATTTCCTAACTAAGAAATAGGGGGTTTTCCCTATTTCTATAGTAATTTACTATAAATATAGAACATATAAGAGAATTAATTAAGTAACTATTATAATTCTTACTATTTAATAATTAATAGTCTAATATATATATCTATAATAACTAATATACCTATCTACTAATTAAATACTATTATAATAATTAATAAGAACTATAATAATAAGGTAACTATTTTATAATTATATAGTAATTAGTTTATATAGCTTAACGCTATCTAAGTAAAAGCAAAGCGTTATAATCTCTAGAAGTATATTAACCTAGAGGTTATAGTAGTAGACTAATTAATCCTTAAGATATATCTAAAGAAACTGATAAAGCTGCTTATAACGTAATATCTATACGCCTTAACTAAGGATAAGCTTACTACTTACTAAGAGGTTACTATAGCTATAGTAATTACTAGGATATCTTAGTAAGTAACTATATAGCTATATATAGTAAGAAGTAAGGCTATTATAGCTATACCTAATAGGCTTATATATAAAACTAAATATATAATAATACTAAATAATCTTAACCTATATAATCTTATATACTTAAATAGCTAAATAAGCTACTATTATAAGAAAGTATATAAGTATACTACTTAGTAAAAAAACGTTAAAGACGTAGCTAATATAGTTAAATCTACTATATCTATAGATCTTTAAGAAAGATATTATAAATTTAATAAATTACTAGCTAAATAGCTTAATAGGCTTAGTATAATAGTAAGAATAACTAAAGAAAAGTATATAAAGTATACTTATAATAAATATAGTAAAGTGTTAGTAAAAGCCTAGTAAAAGGCCTTAACTACTAAAAAAGATCTTACTATATAGCTTAATAAATAAAATATAGCCTATAGTAAATTAGTATAAGTTAATTTACCTAACTACTAATAGCTATTAATTTAGTTTAATAACCTTATTACTACTTTATAAAGTAGTTTACTTAGCTCCTAGCTAGATTTATAT
>NW_007361210.1:0-18589 GCF_000149035.1 Colletotrichum graminicola M1.001
AGGTGTTGCGATTGGCCCGCAGGAAGTGGCCCTCTGGTGTCGAGTTAGCCTTATAAGGAAAGCAGCCTTAAATAAAGTCCTTAGTGTAATCTAACTACCTATATATATAGTAAGATTATACCTTTTTATAACACCTTTAAATAAGGTTACTACTAGCTAGAGATTACCTAATAGGCTAGCTATAGTTACTTAGGAATTTAATAGCTTTTTACACTTAGTAACATCTTATAAATTAATTATATAGGGATAAGATAAGGTATAGGGGATTACTATCCTTATTATTTTAGAACTATTAGTTCTTAGTAAGTTACTAGCTTATAGACTATTAGCTATTAATAAACTATTTAAACTATTATTAGCTTTAATTATATTAAGTAAGTTACTAGCTTATAAGCTATAGGCTATTAATAAATTAATTAATAGGCTATTACTTATTAATTTAGGTATTTACTTTTTAATTATCTTACTATTAGTAAGTATTTAGCTATTAGCTATTAGATTATTCAATTTAGAGCTATTAGTTCCTATTTTACTACCCCTTATATTAAAATCTATAAAGGCTATAAAAAAAGCGCTTAGTAGTAACAGTAGTAAAGTAAGGAGAAGTATAAATTTTACCTACTTATATAGATATTCTAGTGTGTTACCTAATTATAGAGCGCCTAGTAAAGTAATATTAGTGTATTTAACTACTTTATCTATTTCTTTATTAGCTTCTTTATATAAAAAAGATTAATTACTAGCTATAATTAGCTTATTAATTTATTATTAAATTACTATAAGGTTAGCTTTATAAAGCTTATTAAGTAATCTATTTATTAATCTATTAAAGAGTTATTTCTTATTAAATATTACGTTATATATAGTAAAGACCTTATTTTATAATAAATACTAAATATAATATAAATTACTAGATATATATCTAATAAGAAATCTAATTTATATACAGGTAGTAAGCTTTTACTAGTAGTTTTATAATAGTTATACGTCTACTATTAGTATATACGCTTAGTAGCTATAGGCTTATAGATATAAAAGATCTAGCGTTACTATTAGTAAAGGTTAAGTGTACTTATTAAGTATAAAATATAAGTAAAATAATTAATATAAGGATTTCTACCCTTAAGCTACTAATAGCGTTTAATTATAAAGATATATAGCTATAGTTATAATTTTAAGCTATAGGACTTTAGGTAATTTTATATTAATATATATATATTACGCCTTAAGTTTAATAACTATAGTAATTTACTTAGTAGCACTATTTTAAGCCTAGGTATTTACTACTAATAGCTTAATAAAGATCTTATAATTAAAAAGCGTATCTATAAGTTACCTAAGGTATAGGATTTCTTAGTTAGCTTTAATAACTTTTAGCGTAATTAAATATTTAGTTTTTAGTATTATAAAAAAGCCTCTTATTATTAATTTAATAGTATCTTAGTAGTAGCTATATAAGTAGAAATCCTATATAAAGCCTGTTACCTAATTTAAGATTATTATTACTAAGTAGTATCCTATATAGCCTTATTTAAGATTATAAAAGTCTAGCGCTAGGTAATTACCTAGCGCTATATTTATAATAGATTTATAAGGCTAGTAGTAAATTTACTGCTTTATTTTATTAAGACTATATAAATTATAGCCTTATATTATTATAGTATTAACTTAAGTTAGATATACTTTACGTATAGTATTTATAATCCTTTATAAAGCCTTAGCACCTAGGTAGCTAAGACGCTTATACTATATTATTATATTACTATAAAGTAGTTATTACTATATTAACGTTATATATTTATTTCTTACTTATAAGGTTAGTAGTAAATTATTAGTAAAGTTTATAGTAAAAGCGCTTTTACTTTCTTAGCTATAGCTATATTACTTATAATATTTAAGCACTTATTAGTTACTTTACTCTTTTATATAGCCTATAAGGCTATAGTTAATACGCCTTAGGTAATTATTACCTAGGCTTATATCTTACTATATACCTTACTAGTGTAGCCTTATAAAGGAAATAAGTAATATAGTAAATACGTTATAATATATTACGTTATATATATAAAGCTTTATTAGTAAGCTATTAGTGCTCTTTAAAGTAATCTCTATAGTACTATATCCTTTAATTATAACTTAGGTAGTACTAGCCTAAATATAGTTACTAATTAAAGCTACTACTAATATAATAAACTATAATATATAGTTAAATATATAATTAGTAGTACTTAAATCTAGTAAGGCTAAATTACCTAGCTTATAGCCTTATAAGGTAGTATAAAAGGCTACTTTTATATAGTATTTACTATATAGTTAATATAACTTAGCTTTAATTTATTATACTTATTTAGAAAGATTAAGATTACTTATAATATACTTATTAATTTATTACTAATATTATATTTTTACTTACTAATTATTAGGCCTTTATAATTTATTTATAAAGTAATAAAGTTATAATAAATAGGCACTAAAGTATATAAGGCACTCTACCTTTTTACTTATATTTTATTAATAGTAATATCTTTTATTAGTTAATTTATTCTCTTTTACTATATCTTTACTATACGTTAGGTTATTATTATTATTACTTATAGTTAGGCTAAATACACTATAGCCTACTTAGCTATAATATAGTAAGTTATTAGTAAAGGCTTTAACCCTCTCTAGTGCTATTTTATAAAAAGACTACTAGTTAAGATTATTTTAATTACTTATTATTTTACTTATTACTATATATAAATCTAGCTAGGCGCTAAGTGTACTACTTTATAATATAGTAGTAAGATTATTAAACTAAATTAATAGCTATTAATAGTTAGGTAAATTAACTTATATTAATTTACTATAGGCTACGTTCTATTTATTAAGCTATATAGTAAGATCTTTTTTAGTAGTTAAGGCTTTTTACTAGGCTTTTACTAACACTTTACTATACTTATTATAAGTATACTTTACGCGCTCTTCTTTAGTTATTCTTACTACTACGCTAAGCTTATTAAGCTATTTAGCTAGTAATTTATTAGATTTATAATATCTTTCTTAAAGATCTATAAATATAGTAAATTTAACTATATTAGCTATATTTTTAATATCCTTTTACTAAGTAGTATACTTATATACTTTCTTATAATAGTAGCTTATTTAGCTATTTAAGTATATAAGATTATATAAGTTAAGATTATCTAGCGTTATTATGTATTTAGTTTTATATATAAGCCTATTAGGTATAGCTATAATAGCCTTACCTTTTACTATATATAGCTATATAGTTACTTACTAAGATATTTTAGTAATTACTATAGCTATAGTAACCTCTTAGTAAGTAGTAAGCTTATTTTTACTTAAGGCGTATAGATATTACGTTATAAGTAGCTTTATTAGTTTCTTTAGATATATCTTAAAAATTAATTAGTCTACTACTATAACCTTTAGGTTAATATACTTCTAAAGATTATAACGCTTTACTTTTACTTAAATAGTACTAAGCTATATAAACTAATTACTATATAATTATAAGATAGTTACTTTATTATTATTATTCTTATTAATTATTATAATAATATTAATTAATAAATAAGTATATTAGTTATTATAAATATATATATTAGACTATTAATTATTAAATTATAAGGATTATAATAGTTACTTAATTAATTCTATTATATGTTTTATAACTATAGTAAATTACTATAGAAATAGGGAAAAACCCCTATTTCTTAGTTAGGAAATCCCTAGCTAATCCTGGCGATATTATTAGTAAAGTTACCCTAAAAGTGGAGCTAATTCACTGCCTATTCCCTGACAATTTGCCGTAGGGCAACCGTGCATTCGCCGGCTAATTCACCTGCACTTCCACCACATTTGACATAAGTAGCTTTATATAGGTCTAAATCCCCTTCTTATTATTATTGTTGCTAGTATGCGTGACTTTGAGTTGTTACGACTATCTAATGTTAGGTAATGTCGATTTTGGATCCTGTTAGCTAAAAAACGCGAATTTGCATGGGGTTGCATTTGTGTGGCGCGGGTGCACGGACTGAAAAATAGGTTTTGGACGCTGCTAACGCAACAGACTGTATCTTACTCCGCAGCCATGCCCGGTTAGCGGGGCCTGGCAGACAGCCGACGCGCTCGGATGTCTCCGCCTCGAGTCTCCGCTGTAACCCAGGCTAACCATCCAATTGCTGTCAGTAATTATTTGCAGAGACCCACTTTTGGGTTATGTGAGGTCCTTTCGCACTTAATGGGATAGTGCTGCTGGCGTATTTCCCTTGGTGCCCATGGCACCGTTTTCCCTCCAGATATGTGATGAGGCGTGGTGTGATAAGAATTGGCCACTCACAGGCCGGTGTTTACAGGAAGGGTCATGACAAGCATTGGGGAAATTTGCTGGGGCAAGTGGGCTAAGCTAAACATCCTGGCATTTTCGGTGCGTCAATAAGTACTTTGCCTGTCATAATCCAATCGCTTGCCGCTTCCCAATATTCTTTTTCTTCCCAATTTTCTCTCCAAACCCCCCCGCTATGGACCCTCTTGATGGAGTATGATAAACCACAGTATTGGCAAGAACTCACCACACTAACGCTTCAAAACTATGGGAGGAGTGGTACATACGGGGTAAAAACTGCTCTATCGATCGCAAAACAAGCCGATGTGACTTCTATAGAGCGGATCCTTGTCGACACCAGCGAACCCGTCTGGCTCGCCTACTACGCGGCAAAGAAAAAGATATCATCACAACACGGGTTCAGAGGTCAGGCCAAACTCAAGGATTCCCTCGACAGACTCGAGCAAGGGCCTACCGAATCCAAGTGTGCCTTCGCAAGGCAGCTCGCCTCGTCAATGGAAGCTGAAAAAGACAATGGCACAACTCAACCTGCTAAACGACGTCGTAGGTGGTTCACCCAACAATCGATATCCCTTCTGAAATCTTTCTAGGCGTCACGAATCACGCGGCAGCTGCTGTGTCATCATTTACAATGTCAAGTAACTCCAATCCGGAATACAGCGACTCAGAACATATATCGGCAGTCTCTGGGAGGAACGTATATGTTGGAGCTCCACTCAAGCAAGCCGAGGAACTGATCAATGACCAGTTCTGGGACTCGATCGAAAGGATAGAGAGCAAGGAGCACCCTGGTACATGGTTCGCCGACATGTCGATGATATTCCAACAAGGACACATCCGAGACCGTTTCGGATGTCAGATGGAAATCGGAATCACGGAGGAAAAGGTAGCAGACCTTGCGCTCGAGTACTTTGGCGTGAAGGTGGAAATCAAGGATGGCGTCAGATCAGTGCGCATTCCAGGGGGTTGCAAAATAGAGCCTGACCCATCGATTACACTGCGGGGCTGTCGGCGAGATCTCACCGGTCTGTTTCGGATTGGGCGCGATTTGCTCCAAGCCGCATATACATCTCCTATCTACCAGCTTGAGGACGCCAAAGGGCTCAACCACACGGAGGGCGTTTCGATGGCGATATCAGGCCACGCAAAGGAGAGTGCTAAGCTCAAAGTGTTCTTGGGAGAGTGGTATGCGTCGACAGTTAAGAAGAAATTCTATGGTTAAGCCTAAGCCGGCTCCTTCACTTTCCCTCCTTCAAGCAAGAGGCTAACGCCTTTCTGTAACCGTACTTGGCCATTGCACGCCTCTAGCCGCTGAAGAGGTGGCAGATGTTCCTTCTCAGTTTCGAATACTTTTACAGTGCATCCCTGCCAGTATACCATCTGTCCCGACCCAACTATTGGCTGGGGGCCCCTTTTCGCGTCGGAGAAGAAGTCATCGTTCTTGTCGAGCTCCTTTGGTTCAAATACCTTTAGCATGTTAGCTCAGGTCATGACGATAAGCAAGAATGGACGCACCGCCATCGGGATCTGATCTGTATGAACAGCTAGCCCGCAACAGCTCGGGTAGCTAACGTCTTTCGTACTCTGAAAAGGGAGGGTTTCGAGTGTCTACTGCTGAAAGAAGTGACGAGAGCTTGATTCTGCCCGTTCGTGAGGTTTTCGTCACAGTTTGGCATGTCAAACACAGGCATCGTTTGGGTCCCGTTCCAAGAGCCCAAAGGAAGCGCGGGGCTTAGGAACTGCCTGCCCCACCGCCGAAGGCGAGAGTTAGGCACAAATGGCTATCGGGCGTGACTGGAGCACTGTATATAAGAGGTTGACAGTCGTGTTTCCAATCGAATATTGTATAGGTAGCATGGGAAGGATGGATGGAACGGATGGGAGAGGAGGGGCTTAGGAAGTGGGGTACGGGTGACTCAGATAGGTGACAGCAAAAAAAGGGTATTGGACTCTTAGTTCGTAGGAAATTTAGGAAAGGACTAGAATTTTGAATAGAAATTTGGAAGTGTAGGGCAGAGTGGGTCTTGCTGACAGAAGGTTCGAAATGAATATGCAAAGGGTGGGGTGGCACGAGTAAAGCAGGCTTAAGGTTAAAGTGGGAACGGAAGAAACGGTGAAGGGAAATTTCGGAGACGGCTTGGTAGTACAGGTAGTAAAAAGGAAATTTGAATGCTACTTTGTTAGTGGTGGACCAAAAATGGTTGATCCCCACATGGGTAAAGACACAGACCACTCGCCAGGAATCTCAGTGCCAGTCGCCTCGTGGCAATTCCAGCAAAGGCTGAACCATTGGCGATTTCGAGTGTGGGATCGCTCCAAGAATTGCATGCTAGAGTCCTAGGCCCAGCCCACCTGGTCTGTTTGGTTCGATCAGATCATGGCGTTACAGGATGACCGAATGTGGGATATTTCAACACATCAGAGCACGCACCTTGGTCGCATAATGGGCCTTCTTGTGACTTGCCCGTCATGGCTGCCTTGGAAAGACGTGCTGGCACCGTACCACCATGTCTGATAAGGAACGGTTTCTGCATAGCCCACGCCTAGGTCACAATGACAGGACCGTCTTTCGACTTGCATAACGAACCAGCGAGAACTGCAGGCCGTTCCTGGTTGTGCATAGGGGTACTTAAGCCCTTTGAGGCATTTGTGTATTGGCTTGATATGTTACTCCGCGTTGAAGTACGACAGGGGTTGATGCCATAGTCATCATCCATCCGCGGCATATGCAGGGCACCCCAGCATAGGAGCTCATGGTGGGCCCTACCCGGGTAGCTCACTTACCAGGTTCGCCTTCACTGCAAGACAGCTCTGGCGACTACACCATGGATACATGTGTGGGTGTGTACTCGCTAGCGTTATTCAAACGGGCATGTAGTCCTACATCCCACGCTCACAGCAGGTCCGGCTCCCAACACCGCCAGACCTCCATCGATCTGGAGTTCGGATCAAACCCGTGTGCTTGATCCTATCCTATTTACTGACCACCACTGCTCCACAAAAAGGGTAGCAGCAATTGCGCCATGCAGCCACGAGCCTGTGCATGCACAGAACGCCAACAACAAAAGCCAAAACAAATGTCAGGCGCAACCGTCCTCCCGGGACAGGTTGAGCCCAGCCCGTGGTCACTTCAAGCGTACCACCTCCACATATACAGTACCCCTACCTGGATGCTGGTTACGCCCACCTCACAATCAAACTTTCAGCGAGTTGTGAGTGCATAGACCTGCAAACAGAAAGAATACCTTTGGGAGAACGGACTCACTTGAGCGAGTAGGCGGTTCGCTTGCCGCTCTCTTCTTAGCAGTGCCTGTGCCAAGATGATGGTGCATTTTGCCATCCAACTTACATCCCTGACTCAAGGAGGACGATCTTATCCGCACGAATTGAGACTGTACGTCCGGAAATATCCCCTAGCTCCACAACCTCACTGGCTCCGGGCGTGGCACCTCCCGTCCTTGTTTGTCTTGTCCACGTCGGGTAAGCCAGCGGCGTCTTCTGCCTCCCGATTTCGTGTCTATCTCCTCCACCGCTGTAACCCTCCGTTTACAAAGGCAGGCGCAAAAATGCTGTCTTCCCATGTGGGATGTTGTTATCATTTCTGCTGCCGCCAGGCAGCGCATTGTAGTAATTCGGTACCTCGGGATTCTGCACCTAGAGATTTAACTATAAAACCTGGGCTTCCCTCAGCTTTGTTCTTTCGCCGATCCCTATACAGGCATCGACAACAAGATAACGAATCATCATGAGCAACATTTTCATCAAATATCCGCCACTTGTGGGGCTCTACAACAGATGGGCGGGCGATCCCATCGAGTACGGGGCCGCAGCTTTGTTACAAAACATTGTCATTATCTTTTTCAAGATCGAAGATAGTTTCTGCCCGGCGTTTGAGCAGCCTCCAGACCTAGGGTCTCGCAGAAATTACCGAATTGACGTACTCATCTTCGAACACAATATCATGTATTCTGCACCTGGGTTGCTTGTTCCGAGATTGCTGCTGGAGATGAAAGGTGGAGGCGGATCATCCAAGGCGGTTGAGAGCCAAGCTCTGGCAAATGCTCGAGCATCTATCCAGCAGTACAGCCTTGTCGGTCTCTTCGTGCAAACAGTCCTCGGGATTGAACGCGCCTTATACTTCCGGTTTTGGTGGATGGACTCGGTCAGTCTTCAGCTTCAGCCTCTCGACGGTGGCCCCAAATCTGGGTCACGCGATGGACGCAGCGCATATGTTGAGTTGAGTACTGAAGGTGGAAACAAGTTGGAAAGCTACTATAATCAAGTCAAAAGTGGTACACCAATTATACCCACAGAGGAACACGGACAAGACCCGCTGGACCCGCTCGCACAGGAGGTGGACCATTCAGCAGACAACCTACCAAACGAGACCTTGGGCTATGAAGGCGATGCCATGATGGCTGATATTGCCGCGCAACAAGGGGGGGTTTCTGAGTCGGAACCTGAGGAGATGGACCAAGAAGCCGGAGCCGGTCCCTCCCAAGCCCCTCAGGGGACAGGTCAGAGCCGAAACGCAACTCCCAAACGGATTGAGATTACCTATGAATCACATACGTTGCGCAAGGACAAGTTCCTTTTCAGAAAGCACAAGAAAGGTAGGATACACAGTACCGAGATTGAGGACTGGGACGTGAAACGAACTCGTGATGGAGAGGTATGGACCTGGAAGAAGGATAAGAAGTACTGGGGCTACAGGCCACATGGTATGAGCAGACGTTGAGTCTCTAATACTCTCCTATTTCTACAACTCTGTTTTCCATCTTTCGTTTTCCCCGATCTGTTTTCTGTCGCTGCCTTTCCGTCTCTCTTCTGTCTCTCTCTTTCCACTTGTTTAGTACATATACGATTTTTGGGACTTCGAGAGCAAATCTACATGCATTCCATATATCGTATTTCGTCTCTGCCAATAAGTCAAAGCACCCACTTATGGCCCCCCCCTGCATTTGGCCCACCCCAAAAATGCCTCCCAGCCACCAACTTTCTAGATAACCTCCAAATTTAAACTATTACAACATTTTTAATTTTTTATTAAATTACTTTATTTTTTTAGAATACCTTCTTTAATACCCTATAGTCTAATATACTAAAGATAAGGTTAAGGGGGTAATTACTAATATTATAAGTAGTATATCTTATTAGGTTACCTCTAAGTAATAAGGTGTACTATAATTAACACTTTAGTATTATATAAATAGTTACTAATAGTAATTAGTTACCTTTAAAGACCTTTAGTAACTATTAGCTACTTAGGAGGCTAGCCTAGCTACTTAGGTAACTGCTTAGGCTAACCTTAGGCTGCTACTAACCTATTAATAACTTAAGGACTTTACCTATTATATCCTTTATACTATAAGGGATACCTAACCTATAGGTAAGAAATAAGTAGATAGCTTTATTAGGAGGAACCTATCTATTAAGGTCTAGAGAAGTTAATTTATTAATTTAAGGTGTGTTAATAAGGTATTTACTAAGGTTATTAGGGACTAGTTTAAATATCTTACTATACCTTATATTTAGGCTATTAACCTAGCTAATAGATATAATATAGATAAGACTAGTATCCTTAAGGGTAAAGGTAATAATAGGCTAGTGCTAGGTAGGGCTATAATATATATAGTAAGGAAAAAGCAGCCTAGATTAAGGGCCTAAGTATTTATTATTAAGTGTATATTTACTAAAGGTAATACTTTTTATCCCTTAGTTATATATAAAGGTAAGAAGGTCTAGTAGTAGTAGTTTCCTCTTAATCTTAATCTATATAATAAATAGGAATTTATAGTAATAAAGAATAGATAGACTACTAATAATACTACTATTAAATAGTTAGAAAAGGTCTTTCTCCTTTAAACTAAGCCCTCTTAGCCTAATTAGGCTAAACTACTTATCCTAAATAGGTATAAAAGCTATATAATAATAAAGTTTATATAGCTATACTATATTAATAACGTCTATTTATTATTCTTACTTTTATATACCTCTTATATCCTCTAGCTACTTAACTAGTTAGTCTTTAGCCTTATTAAGGTAGTATATAAGAAGAAGCTAGGATATCTAAGTTAGTAGATTAACTTTACTATTATAAGTAAAAAGAACTTTATTTCTTACTATTATAAGGCTTATCTAGCTAAATTAACTATAGGTAATATTAAAAGTAGCTAGAAATACACTAGGTTATAGCCTATTAGTATAGTAAAGCTACTTATAAATAGGCTACTAGTTTAAAAGGTAATAATAACACTATTAATACTATTAATACTACTTAATCTAGCTACTAAAGATATCTATAAGGCCTAAGATACTAATAGTATAAATAGTTAGCTATTTAGTGTAAAGTAGTCTACGCTAAGGAAAGTAAAGGACCTTAAGGATTAACTTTAACTATTTAGCTAACTAAAGTAAAATATTACTATATAATACTAGCTCTTTAGAAAGGTTAAAAAAGGCTTCTAAGAGCAGTTATATATACTAGCTGCTGCCTAGTAAAAAATAAGCCTTCTAGAAGCCTAAGTTACTAACAGTATAACTAGAAAACAGAAGGCTGTTACACTAGATCTAAATATAAAGTTTGTAATAATTAAGGAGGTGCAGCAAGCCTAGATTGTAGCTAGTAATACTAAAAGTAAGCTAGATGAATCTAGCGCATTAGAATTACCTAGTAAGGCTAAAAGCTGTATTATCGTGGCATTAAGAGGTTATTAATAGTTAATTAAATAAAGTAGTGGTGTTGTGATAGCATCGTTTTTAGGGTGGGCCAAATGCAGGGGGGGGCTATAAGTAGGTGCTTTAACTTATCATAAGCTAAGGCGAAGGAGGTCAGGGCTGGAGGATAAAGAGCAGGTCATAGGGAATGTTATGGTGGAGAACGGAGCTCCAGAGCCGCTCCCGCCTTGGGGTCATTCCTTGAGTCCAGGCTTCGCAGACTGGTCTAGCCGTGGCTCTGCTCTTTCGCGTCTGGTCACTTCCTGATGCTTAGGATATTGAAGTCAAGTAAGCCATACATGTATGTTGCAAGGTCGGCTGCTACGTCAATACCGTCGCAAAGATGAGGCAATGAGAATTGGGTTCTTTAATAAAAAGCCGGCTGCGCCTTAGCTACCCAGATACACCACACGCCCGATATGTTTATGACACTGCCAGGACTTTCAAGGCTGGATCGGAGCCAGTATGTGGGTTGGGCTCCTCCCGATCTAAGTGCCTGAGGCATCAATTAGATCACTCAAGTGCTGGAACAGCTATAACCCGGCATTGAACATGCTTTTTGGCGTCAGGTGCTGAGTCATCTGAGACATGTATCATGGTCCGGCTTCATATTAATTCCCCTCCAGAGCTGGCATTCCCCCCCAAATCATCTGTTTTCGCTCTTTGCCCTTCCTTGCTACCATGACTTTCTGCATCACACAACGATGTGGCCTGTGCAGATTCAGGCTTCACGACGGAGAGCGCATTGTCGCTGGTGAGTCTAGTCACCCTCTTGTCATCGCTCCTCTAATTCCGACAAAAGTGGAGGACGCTGGTCAGATTTCCGACGACATGGTCTATGAAGACAATGCAGTTGACCAACGTGGATCGAGCTATATGAAATGTCTGGGGGACTGTTCACACTGGGAAGGGCGAACAACAGGCTGTCATGTCGAATGCGCCAATCAGGTATCTCCTTGGCCCGTCTCAGAAGCCGTCAAGGTGTTGGCCTTTAATTATACGCCGACACCTTCTGAGTGCGACATCCGGGAAGCCTGGCTTCGTCAAACATTCGTCGCTTTCCTGAACGGGACTTTTCGTCGACTACCCCCTGAGCTATGTTCTAAGATTGCTGCGAATTTGTGTATTCGAACATACGCAGTGGCATGCGCCAAAGCTCTTCGCGCTGTGCGCGGTGGGGAATTCTCCCTGTGCCTCTCGTCCAAGATCTGGGGCCGTTTTACAGAGTTCGAAGGCTCTTCGTACCTGTCGTCGCTGAGTAACAATGGCGATGACTACCACAATCACCTCATCTTTGAACCCGACCCTACTTCAGCCCTCGGGAGATTTGTGTATCTTGCGGAGGATTACTTCGGTGTTAGGAAGATGTTTTTCAGCTATCCCACACCGGATGTCGAGGAACTTCGAGGTCTTTGGTGGCGGGTAGTGGACCTCGAGCGTTCCCCCACACTTGCGGCTCGAAGCAGGGTACTGTATTCAATTTGCTATTTAGACATCACTAACACGATCCAGTGTCTCAAACTACGTTGGTTCGTTTCTAAGGGTCCAAACTCGAACCAACATCGCTGGGCGAACGTCCTGTGGGCTGTCCCTCCATCCACGGCGCCTCGTTTGATTAAACTTGAGGTGTCACCTGAAGTAGAGAGAATGTCCGTAGTGTCGTGTAACGACCCAAGTGTGGTTGCGTATTCGGTCCATTGGAATACTCGAATCATGTCGATACATACTCATACCCGAGAGAAAGAGCTGTCAATGTACCATAACCGAGCCAACGGAATCTGGCTATTTTTTCCGTTGTACGACCACGAGAACATAGCAGAAATTTGGATCCGCGGTACAACAAAGCAAGAAATAGCATTAATTGTAAGTGCTTTGGTCCATGGGAAAACTCCATATTAACACGTGTGCAGCTCACAACAACTCGAGGCCGAAGCCTTGTCTTTGGTCCGCATTTGGACATCCTACCAACGACAAGGCTTGCTTTGATAGATCTCCCGTCCCAGGACTCATCGAGCCGAATTTTTGTTGAGGAATCATCTGTCGGCATACGTAACGTGGCATTCGAGAGTTCCAACCCGGAGCCAGCGTTGAGCCCCTCTGTTAGCCTCCCTCAGCCGACGTACAGGGCCCCGGTGTCAAACCCACAAACGCCCTGGTTCTATTCAACCGCTTCTTTGGATGATGTAGAGGACGTTCGACCGTGTCAGCGCAGTATCGGTGGACGAAACATAATCATCGGTCTTCTCCTTCGCTATGTTGATGGTCACGAGGCATGTTTGGGACAGGTTCGATTAGACTGCTTAGGGGTACGCATTGGCGTTCATGGATGTTCTGGAATTTGCTTTGGTCTCTCTGCTGACAGGTATGGTACGTACGTTGTCTCCTTGAAGATGTCACCGCCACACCGTGTTTCTAATGAAAACATGACCTGGGTCGAGTTCAGTGTTGGTGACTCGGTGGACTGGTGGTACTCGTATTTCTACTCCAAAGTATATCCCAAGAAAGGATAAAGCCTACCAATCTAAGAATCTGTCGCACCTAAATGACGGGGTAGGCTTGTCGTCTCTCGGACAACCATATGATCTTTGTATGTCTCCACTGGTGGAGTAGTGTTCCTTCTTCAAGCGATGCCTGGAAAGTCCATAGGACCTAATCCTGCACCACCGGTTATAGTTGTTTCTAGACCACTACCAGGAGCCCATCCTCTCCAGGTGCCTTCTAGGACTTTGTTACAAACAGCTGCCGTTCTACTTCCTCTGCTGTAATAGGTAGTATATCTACAGCAGCTCTCTATAGTCTATCACCCTCCTCTTTAATATTAAAAGCGCGTAGGGTATAAGGGACTCTTGCGGTGCGGTGAATATATAGAACACTATAACTACTAAAAGTAACATAAGATTCCTTACTAATTAGTATATAAATTATATTAATCTATCTAGAATTAATATTAATTATAAGTATTAAACTATAGAATTAAGTATAATTATACCTTAATTAGGTAGGTAATTACTCCTAATTATCTTATATTATTATAATTAAAAGTAAATTATAGAGAGGCTTTAGTTTAATTAGAAGGTAGGTATAAGTATAAAGAATAAATTATATATATTAGAGTAAGGTAGGGTAATTAGCCTAAAGCAAGACAGTATACAGGCTAATTAGAAGATCCTAATCCTAATTAAGTATAGAGATATAAGCTAGCGTTAATAGATTTAGAGATAAACACGTATAATTTATCCTTTATACTTATACCTACCTTCTAATTAAACTAGAGCCTCTTTATAATTTACCTTTAATTATAATAACATAAGATAATTAGGAGTAATTACCTACCTAATTAAGGTATAATTATACTTAATCCTATAGTTTAGCACTTATAATTAATATTAATTCTAAATAGATTAATATAATTTATATACTAATTAATAAGGAATCTTATGTTACTTTTAGTAGTTATAGTGTTCTATATAGTTACTACACTATAAGAGTCCCTTATACCCTATACGCTTTTAATAGTCTCCCCTTCTAAAAGATTAACTATAGGTTTAAACTAATTAGAGAGATATCTAGTTAAGCACACTAAGTAAGTAATTATAAAAAGTAGTAATAATAAGATAATAGGATTATAAGAAGTAACTAATTAAGGGAATAAAGAAAACCTTAAAAAGATAATAAGATAATAAAGTAATAGATTAGTAACTTAGATAATAAAAATTACTTAATTATAAGACTAAGATAATAAGTTAGAACCTTAAAGGTTACTAATTTATAATAATAACTAAAATAGATTATAAAAATACTAAAAGAGCTAAATAAAGCTCTTAAAGGTCCTTATAAGTAAGGTAGTCTGTTATAATTAGTTACTTATAGTTAATTAATATAAGATAGCGCCTTAAGAATTACCTAATCTAGAGATATAGAGCTATTAGCCTTAGGACTCCTTATAAGTATACTAATTTAAATAACTATTATAACTTTATAAAGAAATTATAATAAATTAAAAGACCTTTTTTATTAAAAGTTAGTTAATAAGTTTAGCTAAGGTTAAGGATAATTATATAAATTCTACTAATTAAGAGTATAGCCTTAGTTTAAATAATAAAATAAGTTACCTTAGTACTCTTAAGGAGGATCTTAAAGAGTTTAAATTAGTATATAATTATTAAAATCTTTAACTTAATTAATAAGTTATATACTAAATAACTACTAACTAATATAATAAGTAATAACTATACTACTTTTTTTTAAGAGGCTGCTCCTAAGTATACCTTAGGCTTAACCTTAAACACTACTTTAGTAAGAGGACTAGCTTTTACTAAGTATTAAAAGCTAAAGGGGATTAATCCTTCTAAGGATAAAGAGAGTAATAACACTTCTAATCTTCTACTTATAGTACCTAATTAGAAATAAAAACCTCCCTTTATCTCTTAGGAACTTAATACTTTTATAAATACCTTCTTTACTACTCTTACTACCTAGATTTAGCCTAAGGTCTTATAAGTAATAGTAAATATAGTCCTTAACTAAAGAGAGAACTTAAACTTTTTTAAGATACCTTTTTTAGGCTAGAGTAGTACTATAGTCTTTTCTAGAGATAATATTATTAACTTCTTAAAAAAATATAAGGATTAATATAAGCTTATATAAGTACTAGACTAATTAAGGGGTATACTAGTAGCCTACTATATAAGGGGAGATTATTAAACTTTAGTAAAAGATATAATTAAGGACTTACCTTAGGACTAAGCTAGGGCTTATCTCTTAAAGGAGTATAAAAGACAGGACGCTAATTAATTCCTTAATAAAGAAGAATAAATTAAGAAGAATATAAAGAGGTTACTAATCTTTAGCTTAGACCTACACTTAGCTAAAGCACTTTTTACTAGCGTTAATAATATAATTACTAAAGTAAAGTAATAAGGCCTCTATATAATTTCTAATAAAAGCCTAATTAAGGCTATATATAAGTAATTTAATACTAAGACTATAAAAAAGGTAGTAAATAAAATAAAGATTAGCCTTTTAGCCTTTATTTAATTAATAAAGTATGTAACGTTTAAGAGCAGACTCCTTAATATAATTACTTATAAGAAGAAGTATAGGCCCTTATTTACTAATAGTAAGGCTAATAGTACCTCTATAATTTAACTAGCTTAGTAATAGTCCTAAAAAAACTCTACTTATTAGTACTAAGATTACTAGTAACTAAGATAATTAACTATTAACGTCTAGGTTAACTAACTAGTCCTAGGTAATACTAATTAAGACCTTACTAATAGTATAAGTAAACTTAAGATATATTAGAATTCTATTTAGCTAAGGGGGTTTACTTAAGTGTTTAAGGTTAGTATAGTATAACTAAATTAGGTAAAAGTATTAGGACTAAAGGATAGATATTAGTACTACTAGTCTAATAAGTATTAATTTATTTAAGATTATAAGTAATACACCTTTAATAAGGACGTATATCTTATAATCTTAGTCTAAAGAGCCTAGTATTATAAGAAGTAAGATAAGTAAAGTCTAATAAATAATATACTATTCCTAGTAATTAAAAATAGCTAATAAAGTAGAGTTACTAATTAAGTTACTTTACTTTCTTATATTATAAATATATTTACTAATAAAGACTATAAGTTTTTAGTAAAGTGTATCCTAAATTAATAAGTTAGATACTTTTAGTAAAGCACTTTAGATTTACTATTTATAGCACTAATAAGTAATATTAGGTGCCTATATATAGTATAACTAGAAGATAAAAAGTAAGAATATACTAACGTCTTTATAGTATAATAAGGTAGGCCTCTTAAGAACTATACTAGCTAGGATAAACGTACTTAAGATAAATTATAAGAGGTATATAGTATAAAGAAGTTAGTTAGGCCTTAGCTAATTAAAAAGAAAACTATTTTATTTACCTTAAAGAATAAAAAGATTATAAAGGTTAATAATAATAGTAACTATAATTATAATCTAGATTAAGTGTCCTTACTAGCTAAAATAAATATAACTATTTTACTATAACTAAAGCCTATAAAACTTATAACTACTCTTAAAGACTATAAACTATATATAAGTAAGGGAGAGCCTAATAAATTAAAAGAAGTTATAGCCTCTAAGTAAGCTTAAGGCCTTAATTTATATTAGGAGATAAAAAAGTTAGCTAATAAAAAGCTAGACGCTCTAGTCTTACTTCTTATTAGACTTCTCTAAAAAATATAGCTAGAGTTTAATATAGCTATAAGTGTTACCTTATATAATTAAGGGTATATTAATACTAAAGGTGTTTAAATTAAGGCCCTAAAGTCCCTAATTAATCTTAGAGAAGTAGCTTAGTAATAAAAAGATATTAAAGAACTACTAAATAAGTATAATACCTTAATTAATAGTAAGTCCTTAATATCTATTAAAATTAATAAAGTATAAGGCGTAAAGCCTATAGTAAAACTACTAACCTTAGTTATTTTAAATATATACCTATAACTAAAAGTCTAAATATTAAATATTAATTAGTTAAATAAAGGCCTTTTAATCTTAGTAACCTTTAACACTAAAGCGTAAGTTAATATCCTCTTAAAGTAGTACGCTAAAGCTACTAGGATTCTATATATAGTTACTAGTCTCTAAATAAGGACTTTTAAGTCTAATCTAGGTAGTAATATAACGTTTAATAGTTTCTACTTTACTAATATCTAGATTAATAGATATAAAGTGACCTCCTGCTTTTTTATTAAGAATAAATAAAAAATAACTAATCTACTTCTACTAGACCTACTTTTTACTTAGGACACTTAACTCTCCTTTAGGTATAGTAAGTAACTAATTACTATATATATCTATATAAAGGAAGCCCTCTTAAAGATTTCTATTAAGGTAATTAGGATAAATAGCTTAACTAAGATTACTAATATTTTACTATAGATTAATAACTATATTATTATAGTCTTTAGGTTAGAAAACTAAATTCTAGTAGTAAACCTAGAAGTACTACTAGATCTAATAAGTTTTAGCTAGAGATTAACCTTAAGGAAGGTAAAAAAATAGTAGCTATAATTAATTAAAACTAAGCTAAAGAGATTATAGCCTTAGTTATATAGGCTATAATTAAACTATAAGTTACTTATATTTATAAGGTAATAGTAGTATGTCTATTAGATTAATAAAACTATAAACTAGTAAAAAAAGATCTTTATAATAAATTTATAAGAAAACTAGTCTCTTACTAAGAGGAGTAGTTAATCTGCTATAGGATCTAGAAATACTAAAATAAAGCTACTTATTAGTATAAGAAAGTTAAAAAAGTAGCTATAATCTATATAATATATAAACATAAGAATTAAAAGGTCTAACTAGTTAATAATACTTTATCTAATAGATTAGTACCTAATAGTAACTTATACTAAGAGATTAAGAAGCTTAAAGGTATAAAGTAGAAGCTTTAAGAATAAATTAGACTATATAATAATATTATTACACTAAAGATTTCTAATATTAAGCCTTAATCTAGACTTACTAATAAGC
>NW_007361211.1:0-18528 GCF_000149035.1 Colletotrichum graminicola M1.001
TGCAAGTAAGATGTACATATAGCTTAGTCGTAAACATAATGAGATTCTGCGTTTGTTAGAGCCGGGGCGGAAGGACCCAAGGTGGCCCCTGACTGTCCATTATGGTTAAAAGGTAAACGCCACGTACACCTACGGTCGTCGTTAGACGCTAGTCAGCCGGGCTTTCTATGCCGAGAATTGGTACACTGGCACGTACCTCAGGGAGACTTTACTATTATGCTTTACCTTTATACTACGTTACTTTATAACACTACTATAGCCTAGCTTTATCCTATTAGAACTATAACAGCTACTAGGAAGGCTATGTTACTAATCCTCTTTATTCTTAAGAAGAAAAGTAAGCTATATCTTTATATAGACTATAAAGGGCTTAATAAAGTAACTATTAAAAATTATATACTACTACCTCTTATTAGTAAGATCCTTAACTATTTAGTAAAAGTAAAGTAGTATATAAAGCTAGACCTAAAGGATATATATTACTAGATAAGGATTAAGGTAGGTAATAAATAAAAAATAGCCTTTTATACTTACTATAAACACTTTAAATATTATATTATACTATTTAGGCTAGTTAATATACTAGTAATATTCTAGGTATATATTAGTAATACCCTTACTAAGCTAGTAGACGTTATATATATTATTTACTTAAATAATATTTTAATCTTTATAAAAAATAAAAAAAGTTATATAAAAGTAGTTAAGTAGGTATTAAGCTAGTTAGATACTATAAGGCTATATATAAACCCTAAGAAGTATATTTTTTACACCTAGTCTATTAAGTTCCTAGGTTTTATAGTATCTAATAAAAGGATTACTATAAAGTATAAGTAAGTATAAGTAATAGTAAAGTAGCTACTCCTTACTAGCGTTAAGAAGATTTAGGTTTTCTTAAGGTTTATAGGATTTTACTAGTAATTTATTAAAAACTACTTTAAGGTATATACACCTTTAATAGATAAGCTAATATCTAAGGTAGTAAGGGAGTAAGTAATAATATAAAAAGTAAAGAAGGCTTTTTATAAGCTTTATACTTTATTTACTTAAGCTTTAATCTTTTAGTATTTAAACCTTAAGTTACTTATATAAGTTAAGATAAATATATCTAACTTTATAATTAGTATAATAATATACTAGCTTTATAAAAAAGTATAGTACCTAGTAGCCTTTATATTATAAAAGCTATAAAAAGTAAAACTTTATTATAAAGCACTAAAAGTAGAGCTACTTATAATCTATAAGGTAGTAATTTACTAAAAATACTACTTACTATATATATAATATTAAATAGTGTTTTTAATAAACTATTTAAAGTACTACTACCTAACTACTAAGCCTTAACTTAATAGTTACTAAGCCTAGCTACTATAAGATTTATTATTATTTAACTTTAAGATTAAGTACTAGCTTAAAAAAGATAATATAGTAGATAGGCTTTTATAATAGCTAGACTACTAGCTTACTAAGGAGGAGGAAAAAGAAGTATATAGTGTGTTCTTAGTAAATTTCTTTAGTAAATTTAGGAAATAAGTTATAACGTTTAGACGTAATAAGTTACTAGGTCTTAGGTTACTAGACTAAAGATAACTTACTACTAACTTAGAAAATAAGATTATTATAGTATAACTAGTAGATAAGTAGGCCTAATTAAAAAAGTAGTAATAACTAAGTAGTTAATAAATAAAAAGAGAGAATAAAGCACTATAGTATAATAAAAGACTATTTATTCTTAATAAGTATATAGTAAAAGTAAAGTTACTAGTAGTATTTTATAATAAGCTAGCTAAGGGTTACCTAAAAGTAAACTATATACTTAAATATATTAAATAAATATATTTTTAGAAGTTAATAAAAAAAGACGTTAAGAAGTATATAAAGACTTATATAATATACTAGTAAACTAAACTAAAGCACTACTTACTATATAAGAAGCTAGTGCCTAGAACTAGAGAGCGTGTCACCCAGTGACGAGGTGGAGGTGCTCGCACCGCGTGGGCAGGGTAAGTTGCCCTGAACGCGTTTCGCAAGATATGCTAAGGCAAAGACTGGCCCATTCTATTTAGCCGCCATGATGTATGGCAAGATGGGGCCCCAGGGTTGGCTGAGGTAACAATCTCTCTATAGTGACCATACGGCAACCAGCCCGATCGGGCTAACACTAATGTCTTCAACGGGAATTGCCAGAAGGATCCTATGCGGGTGTCAGCCCATGGTAGTGATCCAACTTGGCACTAGAGACTAACGTCCGTCCATGAACTTTATAATTACTCATCCGAGTGCATCTCGATCTGGGTGGGGTCTAAACGAACGCGCTCTCCGGAAATTGCCAAGTATTGCTGTCTCTGGGTAAGAAGTACACCCACCTATAACTCCAATTGTTGCTTTTTATAGAATGTTCATTTCAAAGCTAAAAGGCTATTATTATTAGTATACTAAAGTTTATAAGCTAGACTTATAAGAAGTAGTATAACTAAAAAAAAAAAAATATTAAGTTTAAAGTAAAAAAAAAGGTCTTATTATTAACTAAATTTATTAAGTAAAAATAACTATTAAAAAAGTTAGTAAATAAGTATTTTAGACCTTTTATAGTAATATAAGTAGTTATTAGTAAGAAAGCCTATAAGCTAAATATAAAAATAAAGTATTATATTTATAATATATTCTTATTATTTTAGCTAAAGAAGTTTAAAAAAGTACTAGTAAAGCCTTAGCCTATCTAAATTAAAAATAAAAAGATATATATAAAGTAAACTAAATAGTAGTATATAAAGGATTATAATAAAATAAGTAGTATTTTATTAAATAAAAAGAATATAGTAAAAAAAAATTTATAAAAGCTATAAAGAAATATATCTAAGGATTTATAGTAAGACTATAAGTAAGAGGTTACTAAAAAAGTATAAAAAAAACACTAAGTAAAAGTAAGTACTTAGCCTAAAAGGCTAGATTTTTTTAATTATTCTTTAGTACTAAGGCTAGGAAGTATATAGCCTAAAGGCTAAGTATTTAAAGCTATAGTAGCTAGAAAAAAGAAAATAAAACTAAAAGAGGGCCTAAGGGGGAGAAGTACTAAGGAGGTAGTAGTGCCTACTTCTTTTTTTTATTTTTACTTTTACTAAGTATACTAAAAGCTATATTACTTTTAGACTAAAAGTTAAGGTTAGTAGTATACTAAAATAAAAGTTAGTAACTAAGAAGTAGTAAGAGGTTACTAAAAAAGGGAATAATATATAACTTAGGAGTAAGTAGTAGCTTACTTAAAGAAAAAAGCACCTTAGGCCTTAATAGCCTTAGTTTACTCCTTAAGGAGTATATTTTAGTGCTAAAGCACTATAGTAGCTACCTTAGCTAACTTAGCTAAAAAGGTAGTAGTAGTAATAGAGGCCTTAAGGGCTATAACCTTATAGCTATAAAGGAGCTACTTCTTCTCCTTAGCCTTAGCCTTACGCTTAGTGTTAGGAGCCTTAGTAGTATTTACTTTTTTTTAAAAGGCTTTTTTAACTATAGTCTAGATAGTAATAACCTCTTTTTATATAAAAAGTTAGTTAAAAAGTAGTTATAAGGTATTTAAAAAAGATATACTTTATAGTAATAGTAGTTAGTATATATAACACTATTATAATAAAAGGCCTTAAAGATATTCTTAAAAGTAAAAGTAGTAAAGGTTATAATATAAGTAGCTTATAAAGAGTTAGTAAAAAGTTACTAAAGTACTTCTTACTAGTAAAAAAAAAATAATAATATAAAAATACTTATATAAATATAGTTTTTACTATATATCTTAATATACTAAAAGTACTTATTCTTAGTAGCTAATAGTATAATTAGGACTAAGATATAAGTAAAAAAAGGCCTTTAAGAAGCACTAAGGTGTTAAATACTTACTAGTAGTCTTAAGGTAATAAGAAAACTTAGCCTTAGTGTTAGCTATATTTATATACTAAATAAATATAGCTTAAAAATAGTAGTAGTATAAAATAAAATAAACTATAGTATAGTTATTTTTATTTTTTTTATTTAAAAAGCTAATAAACTAAAAAGGTAATAAGAAAGTAATAGTAAGGCCTTTAGTACCTTTAAGGGTAGTAAAAGTAGTAATATTAGTAGTATTAGTAGTATTAGTAAGTATAATAATAAATATAATAGTAGTAGTAAAAAAGCTAGTAGTATTAGTATTATTACTAATATTATTACTATTACTATTACTACTAAGTAATAATAGTAATAATAGTAATAAAAAAAATAATAATAATATAAAAGTATTATAAAAAAAAATAAGTAATAAAAAAATTAATAAAAACCTAAGTTAATTTAAATTACTTATTTTAAATTAGTATTAAGAAAAAGGCTAGTTATAATAATAACTTAAGCTTATAAAGTTAAAACTAAATAAGCCTTAATAAGAAAAGCTAACTAAGACTAAAAAGTTACTAGTACTAACTATAAAAAGTAAAGTAAAATTTTTTTTTATTATAAAAGTAATATAACTTAAGGCTTAATAAATAGTTAATAAAAAAACTAAATATTATAATAATAAAAATAATAAAAAGTATATAGTACTTAAAAAAGTACTATAAAGTTTAGTTAATAAAAAGTATTAAAAAGTATTATAAGTAAATAAAGTATTTTTATTATAAAGTAAATAGTCTTTTACTAAGTAAAATAATATAAAACTTATACTTTAAGCTAAAAAACTAGACTATACTAAGAAGGTAGTAGTTAGGGCCTAAATAAAATATAATAGTATAAAAATAAGGCTAAAAGTAAATAGTTAGCTAAAAAAAATAACTACTTATTTAGTAGCCTACTAGGCTTAGTAAGTATTTCTAGACGTCTTTTAAGATACTAAAAAATAAGTATAAAGTATAAGGTTTAGCTATTAGATAGCCTAAGTAGCTAATAAGAGGACTACTAGTAAGTAGCCTACTTAAGGCCTTAAGAGATTAAGAGTTAGGCGTAAGGCTTAGCTATTAAATAGTCTAAGTAGCTAATAGGGGGGCTACTAGTAGATAGCCTACTTAAGGTCCTAAGGGCAGGACCTTAGAGGGGGGAGATTATATTAGGTGCCTAGAGCAGGGCCCTAAGGGGGCACTAGAGTAAGACTAGGACTAGATAAACTAGTTACTAAAGGAATAATAAAAGGGGAAAACTTTATAGAAAATAGGGGTTAGAGGAGGTATATTAGAATAATTATTATAATTAAACCCTAACTACGCCTATTACTGACTCCTTTACTTAATACTATCCCTGCCTCTAACACTCCTACTATTTTGTTATTAGTTCTTACTTTACGGTCGTAAGCCTATGCTTTCTATCTGCTATACGTATAATTTACTTGAAAACCCTATGGAACTAAACAGACCCTGGCGGCCTGGCCAAGGCTCTGCCGAGGACGAGTTTGTACAAACCCGTAACCGTTTCGAGGTGTGTACACAATGCTGTTGCCACCGGGAGACGTAATTAGAACCCTGCCTTAACAAATAATTAGAATTCTCGCTCGTCTACTGCTGCTGTTTGCTAGGTATTCAGCTTGATCTGAAACCCCAGGTTATTGTCCAGTTCACAAACCTTGTCACATTTGTAATTCCCAACCAGATATTTCCCTGTGACTGAGAATCCTCTCGCCAAAAATCACGATCTCTTTATGTTTGTTTATTTTTTTCGCTACATCCAACCCGCGACGTCGGCTACAACTGCTTAGAACGTTTTCAATACTTCTGACCGCTGTCCATGACCGAACTGTAGAAGGCGTGAAAGCTTTTGAGCGGAGCATATCGTCCTTACCAGCTGGCAAGATTTGAACATCTATTCGAGCATCCTCCTCAGCACCGCATTCCATGATGGTAGAACAACCTGCAACTTGCGATCCCGTTCGACATTCTCCCTTGCAAGAAGTTATCTCACCTGGACAATATGCCATCACCACATTATGTCAACCTACAACTCCTTCTGTCTCTAAACCAGTTTCGGCAGAGCCCAAAGCCACCAGCACAGAATACGAAGAAGCAACGATAACAATGAATCGAACACGATCGGCTCATGCGCTGGCCGACAGAAGCCCTTATCCTCGGCTGCTTTGTCAGTGTCGAATCCTCGTCATGCACGACCCTTGCGACGATATGCCATTTAATGTTCCTCTTCACGCAATCAGTTGTCCCAATAGGCTGCAAAATCTACTCAGCGAGAAAACTGGAAGCATTGGTTGTGTTCACGGATATAGCAAGCTTGCGATCGATCGTGTGCATAGACGGGCAACAGTGAGAAAGCGACAAGAGTGGAAGTCTTCGAGGGGCTGCGAAGAGAAGAAATCATTAGAGCAGATCCTGGCCTCACTTTGAGTCAGAAGTTGACATGACAACAGCTGGCCTACCAGAATCGCTATCAAGAAACTCGAGACTCATGCATCTGATCTGCTCGAGGAATCACGCAGTAGGTAGGAGAGTAGGTGCTCTGTACGTCGTCTCGGTGATGGTGAACATCATTCTTCTTGGTTATTCAATAGACCTAAACAGAGTATATTCTCCGTCTTTTTCTCCCTATCATATCGATTGATGATGGCCACTATAATAACCAATGTCAACGGACCAGGTGTCCCATGTCTCTCGTCTTCTGCCGCGGCCGGCGACACAGCCCTGTACAGTCGATTCTAATAAGAATCTTGGTGGTACCAAGGCTCACAAAACTGTGATCAATAGAGTCATCAGCATCAGGTCTTCGCGCTGTGTTATGATTCCTTCATTACCCCTTTACGCTGGAGAACCTCCAGATTACAATCAAACACACAACCCCAATTACATCAATCATTCTAGAAGTGGTTTACGAACCTTGTGTAGTGATGGTGAAAAGGTAAAGCCGTAATGGTCATAGAGAAATTATACCTTATATAGCCATCATGATATTGTGTTATTTTGGTCTACGGGATGCGTCTGGCTATGCCGACCTGCTGTCAAAGACGCACTAAGAGAAACATTCGAATAGGTGACTTCTTGAATCTTATCGGACATATAACAGAGACCTGAAGATATTCAAGACTAGTTTAAATAGAATTCCGAGGAGCTAGATCATTTCATAGACAGGGAACTCATACTAGCGTAATGTCTACATTAGAGATTATCGCTTTCTTTCAATTCATGGAGTTCCATTTCTGCCTAGTGAACAAAGTCTCGGAGGAATAGAATTACATTTCCCCCGCCATAAATTACACCACAGTTGACCTTTCAATTGATTGGCAATATACCTACATACCATCCCGAATCATTGCATTGATCAGTCGAACGTGGCGATTGGCATTCGTTTCGCTCCATTCATTGTCGTAGTTGAGCCCATATGGCCAAATGTGTGAGCCTCCGCAATTGATGACCGCACCAGCTCCATCCCAAGACCGAAGGAGTGGCAATGCGCTCGCCCAATCGCCTGCAGCACACTTGCGGTCAAATTCGGCGGTCTGACCAACACCCAAGGTGTGAGAGATTTCGTGAAGAGCAGTGCGCTCGTTCATATAAGCGCGGTTGGTGCCAAAACGCACGTCGCCGTTGTAGTTTGCCTCTGCTGTCGGGACACCAGGAGTGTAATAGACACGCAGGTTCTTTATTGCGCTTCCAAGTCTGGAATGGCGAGCAACAGCAAGGCGCATAGCAGCCTCAGTTCTGTTGTAGGCGTCTGTTTGATCGGCCGTAGGATTCGTGACCTTTTGGACAGTCCATGTGATGGCACTTTGAGCAGTAGCGGCGTAGGCCACGATGGTGACGACAAGTGACAGCTTCATGCTGAGTAGATGGTGTAGCTCAGGAAGTGATTAGGTAAATCCGAGATGGGTTTCGCGGCTTTGAAAAGAAAACCAGAGAAGAGAGGAGACAAAAAGGGCAGAGGTCAAGCGGATTGCCAATATTTTCCTAGACCACCAATGCTCAGGCGGCGAACAATCAGACCCTAATATGCACGCATTTATGTGGATGATGCTTCTGCCTATTTAGTATAACTATGATTTTAACCTAGGACTAGTTCCATCGCCAGATTCGGCACCTGAAATGAAAGGTCATGGCACCATGGTGTCACATGGGCCGAGGGCGACTATATCAGAAATGATTTTCGTCGCTTACTCCCTGGTCATCATGCAAGTCGGGTCTGCGGTTGCCCTTCGTGATAGGCCCGGATCTGTGTTCCTGCAGCAGCGTGATTTGCGGCAATATCGATACAACGCTACATGACCCAAAAAGCGACTTGACCCGCGGTGTGTACACTTATCACCTTTTATACGTTACACTTCTCCGCATGTGCCAAGACCAACTGCCATTCTGGGAGAAAGCCTCCGTCAACAAACTGCCGGCAAGCGTTTAACCTTATCTTTCACCACCTAAACAAAGCCAGGCGATATTGGGAAGCAGGCTTTTGGAGGAAACAGCCACTGGTAAATCCTGGCATGTTGCACTGGTTCATCTGGCAAAAGAAGGTTGTGGAATAAAACATGCCCGAGCAATCCCGCCAAGGCGGAACTGCTCGGCTGAACTCCACCCGATTAGATTAGCCGGACCATTGGTAAATGATGCTGTCTTAGCTTCTAAAAAAGTTCATAATGCACCCCAATTCCTGGGATTCAAAAGCACAGCGGAACTTTTGCCTCCGGAATAATGCGAGTAACATGACCTAAGTCAGTGCAACCAGCAGCTTCTGGGTTTGCATCTGCGTTGATTGGGTCGCTTGCCTTCTTTCACTGTTGTAGTAATAGCGCCCTTAGGTGTAAACGTGGTCTTGAGATTTCCAACCATTCTAATCACTATGAATGCTTGAAAACCTTCTTGACAGGATTGTATTCCTTTCGCTCTTGCAGAGCCGCTTGAGGATTTCTTAGATTGTTACTGTAAGTATACCAACCAAATAGAGGCGAGGCTTGAATTTCTGGGTTGTCTTGGAATGGGAGGCGGTTAGGGGGACCGGAAAGCCTGAAGGCTAAGATGGCAACACCGAGTAAAGAAATAAATCCTTCAATAGTAGTGTTAGTCATATTTATGTCTCAGTCTCTAGCACCATAACCTTGACTACCCAAAGTGGCTCGACTAAAGCCTTCGATCCAGTGCGACGATCGGCAAGAGTTTCTTATGCTTCAAGACTATCAAAGAGCACCCAGCGTATTCCCAAGTCCCCATCTCAACTGTTACATATAACCATGTACTCCCCGTCACCAGGACTTGTGACGTTTGAACGCTTGAACCGGAAATTTTTGCACATGCCGTCTTCATTTGTGGAACGACTTAGGCGCGCAACGTCGCGACCACAAGGTTCGCAAGGATGGCCATGGAAGTTCTCGGAAAAGGATTGCTAACCTTCATTTTGGAGGAAATTTATTGCAAGTCTCTGCATCAAATGGCGAATAACAGGAATCGAGAAAGATGGTCGAGTCATCGTTTGCCGAATGAAAATTGCGAAAGGTTATGTTGTCCACAAAACCCTTCGCTACGTATCATTGGACTTTGGTGAGAAGCAATTCTTAATAGAGTCAACTCAGACCTGTTCAATGTTGAAATGTTCGAAGTTGATGGAATTAAAAAATTCTCCGTTTTCAGGCTCGATAATGGCATTGTTCGGTTTGACCTCTGCAATCACGTCTCTCTAGATGATGTACTTAGATAGGCAATGTGTTATAAATGTCCAACCAAAGGCACCGAGGAGGGCTGTCTACATTAAACGTTAAATTGTGCCAACTGGCAAGTTATCCATTCCCTTCAACATGCAAGTTCTCCGCATACTCGACATTGTTGGAACATTGATGTCATATGACCGTTGTTGTACTACATAAGGCGTTAATTGCTGCTTGCGATTAACGGCGTCGTTTTTGCGACAACCGTACAATAATACTCAATGATTCAGCACACCTGGGACAGGGCACAGACTGTATACTCGGCCCTCGGTTAATGGTCCAAGGTGGAACTAATCTACATTCAGGCCAAACTGACGCACAAGAGTACTAGGCAGAGTAGAGTATAGCTGTTAGTATGATAGCAAAATTCTGTAGTTGGAAGGTTAATCACGTAAATACATTCTTTAGACTGGCGTGCGAGAGTAGCTGGTGGAACATTAATGGACAGACAAGAATACTTCAGAGAGCGGAGAATATTCAACATATATCTATGGGGGCTTCTTTTTTTTTTGGGGGGGGGGGGGGGGGGTTTGTTCCAGACCTGCCTCTTCTTTTGATTTAATTAACCACTCAAAAGCGAGAGTTTCATCGGTGAAGACAAGCGACGAGAGGTTTTCATAGGCGGGAAGATTTAAGAAAACAAAATCTATGATTAATTTAGTGGACAAAATATTAGATAAGGCTTCCGTGATCGCCTGGTTTATAGAACCTCCTCGACTTCACTTTACATCTTCCAGACGTGAAGTCCCTTCCGGTTTGGCCCAATCTAGCTCAGCCTTGTTGATTGCCTACGACTCGACTTTTCTCGTACATTGTCCAGGCATCATTCAAGAAAACGCCGATTGCCTACCGTACTATTGTCGAACCAAGCGTAGCCAAATTTGGAGAACCTCGCGACGACCTAGCTGCTGTACCAACAATATCGTCTTATTATTGATACATTTCGATGCCGGCGGTCCCATTACAATTCCGATGTCTTTTTTATGAAACAGTGGTATCATGGCGAGTAGACTCGCGGTTTGCTGACCTTCTCGCTCTGGTATGGACAGAGCAGGCGGCACTAGCTTGACGTCGAATGTGGCTACTTTAGACCGAGAGCCGGGACTTACTCGACGCCTGCACTATGCCCAATATGTGCCTGCATCGCTATCTTACAATCAGAGGCTCTTTTCAGGCCAACCTGGGTCATTCCAATGTGTTACAACACACAAATGGACCAGACGTTATTCCCACAACAGGCTGAGGGTTTTAGTCTAGAATGTCCCAATCGAGCTCACAACCCGACTTCCTGGCGAAGCTGTGTTCGTATTGGGATGGACTCGGCTTCAACTGGACTTGAACGATGGGTTCATTGGTTCTCTAGAACATCAAATATCCCCTCGTAAACAATTGGTGGTGCAAAAGACGGCATTTCGCCCTTGAAATTGCGCTCAAAAGTATCGAGAGACGTACGGCCCATAGAATCGAAGGCGGGTGCTCCTAGCGAAGCGGATCTCAGCTCCCGAGGCTCGAGCATGCCCATTCCGATCTCCATTGCACCAGAAGCTGAGCGCTCTACGTCTAGAGCCATGTCCAATCGTGACGTGTGTCTTCGTAGCGGTCGTGACCCTGGCCAGATTGGTAATTGGTTCAGGTGTTTGGATCCCGAAACCAGTCGCTGCGTCGGAAATGGGGAAGATAAAGATGACGGAGAAGATGTAGAGCTAGGGGAGGATGACCGTGACGAATTGGAGGATAGGTACTCGACCTCGAGAAGGTGAAGCAGGTCCACGACAGTGACGCCTTCGGGGAGACTAAAATCCGGTCGGGGGATGCGTCTGTAGGTGGGCCCTTCCCGTCTGGTTCTTTCAATTGGTGGCTGCACCGCACCAGCGTCGATTTTGTTTTCTGTTGGTGGCCGAGAAAGCCAGTGACCTTTTTGAGAGTCGAGGTTCGCGGAGCAGATGGTACCATCGGACGCCTCGGGCAAGCCGCTATGCTTGTGGGCAGATTCGCGGCTCTGGGTTGTAGGGACCGTGCTCGGGCTGCTGCATGAGCCTCTGGATCCACCGTCCACGTTCGCGTCCCGGGCGCCATGGCTTCCTGTATGACCGTGTCGTCCCTGTTGCAGCGAGGGGGTCCTTCGAAATGCAGTCTGGAGTCGGAGCTTTCCTTGTTGTGACTTGGATAGTCGCCGCTGGGGTTCTTGCACAGGGTCTGACGTCCTTGGGGTCGTGAAGCTGAGGGAGCTGAGGGGAGCTTGCGCCTCTAAAGCTGATACCGCCTGGGATACGGGCACGTTGCGATGACCGGTGTGGTTCATCTCTTGAATGAGATACTGCAGCTGGGTGTCATCAAGGTCGGCAAGAACTTCGTACAAAGAGCCTAGAGAGGAGGAGGACTTGTGCTGCTTGAGATGAGAGGTGTTGGTGCTGGTACCATTGCCGATTGACGTGTTTGGAGTGTCCATGATGGCCGATCGCTGGGGACGGGGCGCGCCGTCTTTTTGTGAAGAGTTGTGTATTGGCCACACGGATAGGGAAGGGCAGAGACAGTTCCTCACACAGTTGTCGAGCTCACATTGCCCGTAGGATAACTACTCTGCAGCTTCACTCTTCCGTAGGCCACCGGCCGTTTTGGATCAGCCGTCACCTTGAGCGCAAAATGCGTGGCGCGGTTTGCCCTACCAAGTTGCGTTTCGTCCAGCCCCGACAGACACCGTGGACTATGCGAGGAAAAAGAGAGTATTAGAGTTTGGCAACGCAGGTGAACAACATTTAAGCCTGGAATGTAGTCTGTCACTTGCGATTCATGAAGTGGTCATCAGACCAAGCCAATCTTAAACCTTGAGGAACAAAGAAAAAGGGGCTAAGTCTGGGTAATATATGTGGCGCAGCTGTTACATAATTAAGAGTCTGTGGCGTCTGTGGCGCTTGCGGCACTGCTGGATCCTGTGATTTGCATTTGTCCACGTGACTCCGGTCAATCAGGCCTCAGGAGGAGAAGCAGGCGCTGGCTCCTTTTGCAGTGCGGTGGACCCCGTCCTGTATCACGTGACTAATTCGCTCTGCCGTATTTCACACAAGAGTGCACTAACAGTTTTACTAAGCGACAGTGGCTCCCAGTTCGGAACGCTTGAAGATAAATTCTTTGTTGAATACCCCGGTTCCGTTAGTCGGGATACTTTTGCGCTTTAGCAAAGTTCATTCCAGCTGCAAAGTGGAACAGCTTAGCCGCCACAATCATGCGGTCCTGCTTCGAATACTCTACTAAGCGGTCATAGAACTCGGCGAGCGGCACAATCACGCGCTCGATGCGCTCTCCATCATCCAGACGCTGCTCAGGCATCTCCTCCTCCTCGCCCAACTGAGCTTCGACCATCACCAGCTGCATGTTGGCATTGCTGAGACCCGGGTCCGCCGCTTGCGGCGGACTCACGCTCATCACACGGCAGTCGTAGCCCGTCTCCTCTTTGAATTCGCGCACCGCAGCCTGTTCAGCCGTCTCTTCGGCATCAATCAGCCCGGCCGGCCACTCTACCGTGTACGCGTCCAGTGGTGGCCGATACTGGATGACAAGCATGGTCGACGGCGGACGGGTAGGGTGCAGGAGGATATTGCCCATAGCCACGGCGTCAACGCCGGCCTTGCCTCTGGTCTTCCGTGTGGCGACCTCCCACGTACGTGTTTTGCCGATCTGATCTACGTATTCGATCTTCTTAAGAGTGACCCATTTAGCCTCCTCGATAGGGAGGTCTGAGGTCTTCGTGATGACTGGTTCTTGGGTCTTTGCCGTCATAATGGATGAAGTGTGGAAAAGAGCTTGCGAATAGGGACTGAACGGGCGGCAGCGGAGTTGTAACAGACTTGGCATATGTGAGCGAATAGATGGCATGCGCATGCTTCTGTTTAACCTACTTACGAGCAGTGAAGCAGAGTAAGAGTTTGTAAATGAAGAGCAACTTTGAGGTAATACGACTAGCGCGGGGATGATGCGATGAACAAATACCGATGCTGAGATGACGAATGGTTTTGTGGGCCCGCTTATGTCATCACGCCTCATCACCGCACCGTCAATGCGGGTCCCCTCATTATCACAACAATTCCATTACCTTTGAGGTTATGGAACGTCTCTGTTACCCGCTGCCATAGGCTTGCTTGGCGTTGAGTATTTCAGCGAGACTGTCGAGAGATCTACGAACAAAGCTATCCGGCATGGTACAGTACTACTTGTATCACTGGGATCGAGCACACAATCCAGAGGTGGCAGCGCTAAGAACAGAAGAGAGGAGAAGAAACTTGAAGCAATACATGCTAGCAATGGTGTAACAATGAATTGCCCGAAGTTATTTCTTCTTAAGACGCGTCGTCTTGTGTTCGGCGAAGGTGGGTTTCGAAACCAGTGATTGTACTAATCGTCACATCAACTGCGACGCTCCTACGTTGAAGTCGAGAACGGACAAGTCGTGAGCGCGTTGAGCACCTCACAACTAGCAAGGGATAGGGAAACTTTAGATTTGTGAAATTGGCAGTACAAGGACCTGTTAGTTAGTAGCGCATCAATATTCCATCATAAACTCATTCGCTTATTGGTTGCGACTCCTCTGCAATGAATACGTGGGACGAACCGTGTCGTTTTCTGCTAGGCTTTGAGATTTTCGTAGCGAACACGAATAATAATCAGCTCGGTTGAAGCTCCCGGGTGTCTGTCTGGCTGTGCTGTCTGCTGAATCTTCATCTTGTTTGACGTTTTAGATACTTGCCATCTCTTTTTCATTATCAAAGCCTCTATATGACGTCCATATTCTCAATTCAATGCTTTGCACAATTGCAGACCTCTGGGTCATCCACAGACACGTCAACCTACACGGTATTATGTCTTATCACGCTAACCTGTAATGCCTACCACTTCGCCCGCCCCACTCTCCGATGTTGATCGACATGGCCATGACTGCAGAGTTGGGAATTAGTATACGGAGGAGCCTGTCAATAGTCCTTGCGAAAGATGCCAAGGCGCTAGAGTCACTGTCGCCTAGCCAACACTATCAGTACAGCAAGCTACATCTCAAGTCACATGATCGTCAGGCTGCCTCTGAAAGGGCCCCTGTGAAACGAGCGATCAGACAAGCTGATAATGCCCCCCCCTTGACAACCTGAGAGTACCGTGCGCGCTGGCCTGTGCAGGCTTGACCTGATAATAGATATAGATAATAAGGCTTTGTCTAATAGATAGGTAGGTATATAAAAAAAAAAATATAGGTTATGCCCTATAGAAACGTTTCTAGACTAATTAGGAACTAGTATGTAAAAGTTTTTTTAGGGCATATACACTAGAAATATTTTTAAACTAATTAAGAACTAGTATATAAATATTTTTTTAGGGTATATATACTAAAAACGTTTCTAAACTAATAACTATCTAAATAAATAATTTTCTTTATTCTAGTAAGGTAATTATACTACTAGTTAATAGTTATAATATTATTAAGATAAAAATTCTAATATAAATAGGCTAGAAACGTTTTTAAAATATTTCTAGATATAATAAAAATAATTTAAGAAATATTTTAAATTTTTTAGTATTAAGAACGTTTTAGAAACGTTTTAAAAACGTTCTTACTAATCTTATTAGTATAATAGTAAGTTTACTATAGCTAAATATAATAAACTTAATAAATATTAAAAAGACTATATTATTCCTAATACTATATATTTTAGAAAATAAGTTTTATAATTAAAAAAAAAGTTAAGATATTATTAGTAATAATATTATATTTTTTAGATATTTAAGTTTATAATAAGAAATAAATTCTCTTTAGTAAGATATTATTTATTAAGTAAAATATTATTTTCTTATTAGAAGTATATTTAAAAAACTAAAAGAAAATAATAAATAATAGAACTATAAGATATTAAGCTTATTTTTATCTTAAATATAAAGCTTATAAATAAGAGATTATATTCTAATAAAGATGTTCTTATAGTTAGATAGATTTACTATCTTATAGGAATCCTAAAGATACTAAATATATTAAAGACTAGTATTATATTTATTATTCTAATAGAGTTATTATTATAAAAAGTAGTTAATATACTATAAGATACTATATATTTTACTATTCTTTAGATAAATAACTTACTAATCTAGTTAAAAACTTAGTATAATATAAAATAAAAAGCAGCTTTATTTCTAACTATATATATAGCTCTTAAAGATATACTAGTTATATATTATACTTATATTTATACTAGTATTAAAGTATACTTATATACTTCTATTATAGACTTTTATTACTTTAGCCTTACTTTAAAGTTAGCTAAGTAAATAGAAGCTATATAGACTAAAGTAAAAGAATTTACTATTAAGAAAAAAATACTAGTATAAGTAAGAAGATTTTTAAAATATTTTTAATTAGTTTTAAGTAAAAACTAAAAAATAAGTAAGATAATATATAGAATATATACTAGATTTTAGAAAGGTCTTATATATAATACTTAGATTAAAACCTATAAGCCTAAGCTAAAAGAATTAAACTATAGTATAAGAGTTATCCCTTATATTAAGAGATAAACTAATAGAGTAGGGTAAGGCGATTAGCCTAAAGCAAGATAGTATATAGGCTAATTAGAAGATCCTAATCCTAATTAAGTATAGAGATATAAGCTAGCGTTAATAGATTTAGAGATAGATATATATAATTTATCCTTTATACTTATACCTACCTTCTAATTAAACTAGAGCCTCTTTATAATTTACTTTTAATTATAATAATATAAGACAATTAGAAGTAATTACTTACCTAATTAAGGTATAATTATACTTAATCCTATAGTTTAATACTTATAATTAATATTAATTCTAGATAAATTAATATAATTTATACACTAATTAGTAAGGAATCTTATATTATTTTTAGTAGTTATAGTGTTCTATATAGTTACTACACTATAAGAGTCTTTTATACCTTACGTGCTTCTAATAGTCTCCCCTTTTAGAATAGTAACTATAGGTTTAAACTAATTAGAGAGATATCTAGTTAAGCACACTAAGTAAGTTATTATAAAAAAAGTAATAATAATAAGATAATAGGATTATAAGAAGTAACTAATTAAGAGAATAAGAAAAACCTTAAAAAGATAATAAGATAATAAAGTAATAGATTAGTAACTTAAATAATAAAAATTACCTAATTATAAGACTAAGATAATAAGTTAGAACCTTAAAGGTTACTAATTTATAATAATAACTAAGATAAACTATAGAAATACTAAAGGGGCTAGATAAAGCTCTTAAAGGTCCCTATAAGTAAAGTAGTCTATTATAATTAGTTACTTATAGTTAATTAATATAAGATAGCGCCTTAAGAATTACTTAATCTAGAGATATAAAGCTATTAGCCTTAAGACTCCTTATAAGTATACTAATTTAAATAACTATTATAACTCTATAAAGAAATTATAATAAATTAAAAGACCCTCTTTCTTAAAAGTTAGTTAATAAGTTTAGCTAGGGCTAAAGATAATTATATAAATTCTACTAATTAGAGGTATAGCCTTAGTTTAGATAATAAGATAAGTTACTTTAGTACTTTTAAGAAGAATCTTAAAGAGTTTAAATTAAAATATAATTATTAAAATCTTTAACTTAATTAATAAGTTATATACTAAATAACTATTAACTAATATAATAAGTAATAACTATACTACTTTTTCTTAAAAGGCTACTCTTAAGTATACCTTAGGCTTAACCTTAAACACTACTTTAATAAAAGGGCTAGCCTTTACTAAGTACTAAGAGCTAAAAGGAATTAATCTTTTTAAAGATAAAAAGAGTAGTAATACTTCTAATCCTCTACTTATAATACCTAATTAGAAATAGAAACCTCCTTTAATCTCTTAAGAACTTAACTTTTCTATAAATACCCTCCTTACTGCTCTTACTGCCTAGATTTAGCTTAAGGTCTTATAAGTAATAGTAGATATAGTCCTTAACTAAGGAGAGAACTTAAACTTTTTTAAAATACTTCTTTTAGGCTAAAGTAGTACTATAGTCTTTTCTAGAGATAATATTATTAACCTTTTAAAAAGATATAAAAATTAATATAAGCTTATATAAGTATTATACTAATTAAGAAGTATACTAATAGCCTACTATATAAGGGGAGATTATTAAACTTTAGTAAAAAATATAATTAAGGACTTACCTTAGGTCTAGGCTAAGGCCTATCTCTTAAAGAAGTATAAAAAATAAGATACTAATTAATTTCTTAATAAGGAAAAATAAATTAAGAAGGTTATAAAAAGATTACTAATCTCTAGCTTAGACCTACACTTAGCTAAGGCACTTTTTACTAGTGTTAATAATATAATTACTAAGATAAAGTAATAAGGCCTCTATATAATTTCTAATAAAAGCCTAATTAAGGCTATATATAAGTAATTTAACGCTAAGACTATAGAAAAAGTAGTAAATAAAATAAAAATTAGCCTTTTAGTCTTTATTTAATTAATAAAGTATATAACGTTTAAGAGCAGACTCCTTAATATAATTACTTATAAGAAGAAGTATAGGCTTTTATTTACTAATAGTAAAGCTAATAGTATCTTTATAATTTAACTAGCTTAGTAATAGTTATAAAAAAACTCTACTTATTAGTACTAAGATTACTAGTAACTAAGATAATTAACTATTAATATCTAGGTTAACTAACTAGTCCTAAGTAGTACTAATTAAGACCTTACTAATAGTATAAGTAAACTTAAGATATATTAGAATTTTATTTAGCTAAGGGGGTCTACTTAAGTGTTTAAGGTTAGTATAGTATAACTAAATTAAGTAAAAGTATTAGGACTAAGGGATAAGTATTAGTACTACTAGTCTAATAAGTATTAATATTTTTAAGATTATTAGTA